>NW_006800415.1:287323-347634 GCF_000485575.1 Poecilia formosa
TCTCAGTTCAGTTGAACCGAGAACCGAACTCTGGTGCAGTTCAAATGCATGTGAACACTAAGCGGACCAGTGCAGGAAGCGCAGGGCATTCTGGGAAATGCAACCAAAACAAACCCACTAGCTTAGTGCTAGCAAGAGAAACGACTTGTGGTCTTTAGTAAAAGATGAAAGAGAAATCCTCCAGCCGCTAAAATCTGACTCTACTCCATCTTTGTTTCCATTTGGTGAAGAATGAAATTGCGCTCAGTGTCTTCAGATGTTTTGTGTTGTTTAACTTCAGTGGTTTTTGGTGCAGCGCCCCCACAGGACAGGAGGGGAACAGGTTGACTCAGTAAAGTGAGAAAGAGAACCACAGCAGCTGGAAATGAAACAAATATAGTGACTTAGATCCCAAATCAAACTGATTCTACCAAATTATCAGGTGGAAATTAGAACAAATCAGAGCTAACAGAGCTTAAATTGACTTCTTATATGAAGAACAATGTGTGTGTGTGTGTGTGTGTGTGTAAGGGTGTGTGCGTGTGTGTGTGTATGTCTGTGTGTGTGTGTGTGTAAGGGTGTGTGCGTGTGTGTGTGTATGTCTGTGTGTGTGTATTGCATAGCTGGAAGCTCACAAAACCAGCAGGACTTTGTATGTGAATTGAGATATTAACATGTTATTACAATGCTCAACGCATGAGTTAATCTGAGAACAAACAATTGTGTATTCTGTTAAATGAATATGTTGGTGGCATATTTTTAAGGTATAAATCGTTGAGCCTGCCAAGAAAGATTTTCTCAAAATGAATGGATGAAATGTCTCTAAACGCAGAAACTATGAACTCAATCAATGAGCTAAAATCGCTATCATTACTCTTTTTCTGAAGATTAATGAGACCCAAAAATGTTTTGTCTCATAAAAAAGATTCTCATTTTCCCCCCCCCTGAAACCTTGAATATTATAAAGAATGACTTTTAATCATAAAGACTGTTCTAATGTACAGCCCAGAGGCGGTCGGCACAATAGACTACTATTTCAATTTAAATTTAAATGTGCAACGTAGCTCAGCGGTGTTCGCTTTGGCACAGGCCGACGTTTATCATCTCCACTGTAGTTTTTGGTGGCTTGCACAGATGAGATCCGAATAAAACTGAACTCAGCCTGGGAATCGGAGTTAAAAAGTTGCTGCACACCATCAATAAAACTCACAACTGAGCACGTAAAACCTGTCCAGTCAGAGACCCATTCAGAACAATTGCAGCATCAGAACAACTAAAACTGAGTTTACTTAAACCGCCATAATTGTTGTTTTTTTTTTTTCAAAACGTTACATTTACATCAGATGGTCACTCTGACAGAACATGCTCCCTCCTTGGTACTTGTTTCACTCAGGAAGATCATGGAGGGCGCACTGCCTCCAACCTCAATTTCCTGTGTAACTAATCATTGATTTCTGTGTAAATAACTGCTTAATGCGACTATAGCAAAGGTTTAAAAGTAAAAAAAAAAGTGTTTACATGGTTTGTTTGAGATTGGAGTTGATTCAGGAAGTTAGAGGCAAATTCTCACCCCGGTATTTCTCTTCAGAGCCGTTAGCTACGGCCTCCAGAACATGAGACAGTGACCAAAGCTGACAAGAGAGGTATCTACTGCAGGTAAGATATTACCAAAACCTCGCAAATTTCGTGCAAGTGTATATGCAGATACTTGAGACATGACACACTGGAGGTGAATCAGTGTTTGTATATGTTGTGTCACCCCGCAACACGTCATCATTTCCAAGTTATACGTGTGCAAGTTTCCTCTAGCTCTCTATCTCCCAGCGACTGAGGAATGCGGGAAACCCGTAGGAGTTTCCACCTCGCCTTCAGGACTGATTGGACCCGACCGTAGGTGTGAGTGACTCACACCAGCTCGGCGCAGGTGTGGTTTCCTAATGACCTGCTTTTGCCGTGGAAGACGCTCGAATGAAAAGCAAAAGGCTGGGTAAACGAGACACGAGAGACAACCCAAACACAGCACTCACTCACACGAATCGAGAAAACGCCCACTCCCAGGATGCCCCTCTGTTTCTGTGCGGGGGCCCGGCCCAGCCCTCGAGGCGTGTAAACAGGTGTGTGCTTGAATACATTAACAAGAACAATAGGATTAACGTTTGATGGACGCTCGTCTCCCTGCCGCTGGCAAGTCCGGCCCAGAAACTTTGTATTCTTTCAGGACGTTTTTCCCAGAAAAGTTCAGAGAGTGTCAGCAGAGAACAAGGTGAGGAATTCCAAGCTTATCAGGTTGTATTATTTCAGGTCCAAGACCTAAAGCCTCAAAGCCCGGGCTGCTCAGGCCTCGGGGTCTGCAGCTGCCTTGGAGACAGGATTAGGTTCGAGGATCAGCATGGAACATTCCATCAGTCTGTGTGTGTGTGTGTGTGTGTGTGGGTGTTTCTCTGTGTTTATGTCCACCAAGCATGAGTAAAGAGAAAATGAGCTCGTCAGAAGAGACGCTGGCTTTGAATCGAGTTCAAAGCCAGCGTGAAACAAAAAGTCATCTTCGGGCGCTTTACAATGAGACCAGACGGATTTTGCTTTTTTTCTGACGAGAGTCAGAACAAAAAAAGCATGAATGTCCAGGTCGGAGCGCACGCCTGGCACGGTGGGAGCATTTGATCCTGTTGCATGCTCCTGTAAGCTCGGCAACTGACCACATAGCATAGCTTTAAAAGGGAATGCAACTCACTTCCCATCAGTATGAAGTCAGATGAAAACTTTGCCGTGACACTGCAGCCACAGAGACTCGTTTAATGCTGCACTTTATGAGAAATCAGATCACGGCGTGACGTAATGTGATGTGCCCCAACATATTAACGTTATGTGGAAAATCGGAGCAGTTGGATTTGTTTTCCTTTCTTACCGCTCGTATGAACTTAAGGAAATTATTTTGGTATCAAATTCTGAAAGATATTTTTATGGAGACCTGATCATATTTGTGTTTAAAATATTTATTTTTTTAAAGCAAAACAGATCTGATGAATTATAAATAAATGGGATGCCTTCAGTTGTTCACCCTTCATAAAGATACATAAGAATAAGCAAATTACAGAAGAATAATCTAACACTGAAAACATTTTTTTAAATCCACCCTTTAAGTTACTTACATTTATTTAATCCTGTGTTTAAAAAAGATGTTTTACAAAAATGCCTCAATGGCACATTCCTTGTATAAGCACATAAACTTCTCTTTTTTTAGTTGATCTGGATGTTCAGGACAATTAATTTTTTATTTTTTTTGTTCCCCTGGGGTAAAATATGGCCATTTTGTTCAAATGAGAAAGACGGAACAAAACGACATTAAAATGAGTCAAACATGTGTTGATCTTTGGAAATCATGAAATGGCCACACACTTAAAATGCCCCACATTATTGTCCCAATCAATTAGAGATGTTTGACCGCTGATCAGCAGGTTTAAAACTGAATTCAGTTCCCCCCCAAACCCCAGCATGTAAAAATCTACCATCCTTTACTGTCCATAAAAGTATCAGTAAAAAATTAATTACGAACATCAAAAGAATAAGTTCTGCAGGTTCATTTAGTTTTTTTTTTTGTTTGTTTTATTTTCATTTCCAAAGCTAAAATCGTTCCAACCACTTTGGACCACAGCTGCTGTTGCGATACTTCAGCAGGATCAGACATCATTTCTAGAACAAGTAAAAGCTGTACTAAAGCATCCCCCCCCGTCACTGGCACCACTACTTAGCATTTTTTGATATTGCACAAGTTGATGAAACACATCAAGAAGGTGCTCTTAAGAGCCTTGCATGACGCAGAGCTGTAAGCTTTCCAGGCAGTTAAAAGACAAATGAGAACGCTCATTCACATTCCTCTGAATGTCTGCCGAAAAGAAAAAAAGAAAAGAAGCCCTTTAGGCAAACTACATCATTACACATCTTTCATTTGTACAATTATGTTAAGAGCTACATTAAGTTAAAACAACGTTTTCGCTCTCAGGTTTGTCAAGTTAACTGCTTAGGCGAGGCGAGGTTAAAGGGTGAAAGCATTCAAATCGCTGCCGGCTTATTAACAAATAACAAGCAAATAACATTAAGACGTATTTGCACCTCGGATTTTGTAATGATTTCAAACATGAGGCAGGTGCTAAGAGGAGGTTTCAGATTGCTTGGAGCCCTGACTCTATTTAGCACCGCTTACAATCTCATGGAACAACAAGGCACTCCCACTTAGACAATCAACTTTAATCATTCACCTAATTTAATTAAGAGTTACCAGGTAATTAAGATGATTGATTAAATTTACCCAGAGGGGAAAAACAAAATGCTATTCCACAGGAGACCAATGATTTATTTGAGTACATCTAGCATCTGCAGAGAGGAAAGGCAGCGAGATATTGTTCACTTTAAAAAGCTTTTCTGCTATCTAGGGCGTAAGGCTAGACGGCACAAAGACAGCGTCAGACAAAGCAAGAGGGTCAATGCGTGTCGCTTCTCTCACTCACCCACATCTAGGATGTCAAGGATGATGACGTCGGAGGTCGCTCGGCCCAGCCGGTTGGAGGCCTCCACCCAGATCTCGTACGGCGTGAAGAGGTGCAGGTCCTGCGTGATGCTGCAGGAGTACGGCTGCGTGTGGCTGTAATCCTCGCACTCCTTCTCGGTGCCGTACCATCTAAGTGGAGAGTGATGATACGGGATTTTTTTTTATTTTTTTATTTTATTTCCTCCGTCATCTGAGACTTTTAAGAAGTTGATTTGAGACTTTTATGTCAATGTAGTTTGCAGTTTTCAGGCAAACTTTCTGAATCTCGTCGTCATCAGTGAGGTTTGAGTGTGTCTCTGCACCTGAGTTTGTACTTTAGCTTGTACAGCGTGCTGATGTTTGTCTCTCCTTTTCCCCCGGGCGCCCAGCTGCACGTCAGGTCTTTGGTGTTCCGGGACCAGCAGGTCAGATTGACTGGTTTCTCTGGAGGCACTGGAAGACGGGAAGTGGCGAACATGTAGGTAAGAAAAGGAGATAAAACAGAGGATAAACGAATCAGTGAAGAGGTAAAATTAACTCCTCTTTGTTAATTAGTGCATGTGTGTGTGTGTGTGTGTGGACGCATGTGCACACATGTGCACTGTCCAAATCAGAGTTATGGTCACCTTCTCCGAGGAACACAGAGTACACGGAGTGCCAGTGTCACTCAGAAATTATGATATCAGCTTCATCTATGTTAATGTGTTTGAGAAAAAGCCAGTGGATATCTGAGCTGTGTGAGTCCGACATCGTTCTTCTCCTCCTCCTCCTCAGTGAAAACCGTGAACAAAGGAATGACAGCGTAGTCCGCAGTTTACTACATCCACAGATCAAACGGCAAAAATAACCACCAGCTGCAGTGATTGAAAAATGTATAAGTCTAATTTGTCTTTGTAGCACAGATTCTGCTCAGTTTGATACTCTGAATCTTTGCTGCTTTGATCATTTGGTGTCCCCCATAGTTTTTCACATTGACTTTTTATTTACACTGAAACACAATTGAATTTTTTTCTTTCCCTAAAAAAAGCTATTTTAAAGAAGTAGAAATGAGCACAAACAGGCATCGACGTAGGGAGAAGTCGCACGATCGCCTACAAATTAAAGGATTTCTGAAGACATTTAAAACTATTTTAAAAAATGTTTAAATACATGCATGTTAAACGAGACTTCTGAGTAAATTTGCCTTTTCTTACCCATAAACATGTATTTTAAGCATGTGTATCAACCTTTCTCTTACCGTTATAAGTGCAGTATTTGGCTGAATTATAGAGATAAATGTCGATATTCATAAATGACATATAATTTAACTGAATATTTTGTTAAGACTTTATGTCGCACCTCCCTTGAGGGGGAAATATGAGAGATTAAGATCAACGACTAAACCAAGCCTCACATTTGTAGGTATTAATTTAACTTCATTTATTTCTAATGCGTTACTAGTAGTAGATTTACAAAGTATTACACTAAACCCTTGTTCCTCATGTACAAAATCACATGCATGGCCAAAATATCAGATGGTAACAGGACGAAATGATCTGCAGCTCAACAAGTAAGGTGTTTCAAAACAGTAGCTGCTGCTTGTCTCAGCATTTACTTCACAAAGTCAACTGAGCAACAGGAGACATTTCTCATTTTCCCGTTTCTGTAGAGCAAAGACATCCAGACCGACGATGCTGTTTACCTTGGTCACTACAGGACACACAAACATGACTTTGTCCAACTAAGAGAACATATTTTTTTCTCTTTAACTGACCTAAAAGCATCCCCCCCTCCATCACAGCGTCAATCTCTTTGTGCTCAAATGTTGCTTGTACATTAAACCTCCTAAGAGGCAAATGAGAAAATGAGGTGAAGTGCCGGAAAGGTTGATAGGTGCTTGCTCATACAAGTGCAAAAGTACAAGTGGTTTTCTTCGTCCGCAAATTGTCAAGCCTTTGCAGCAACAGTGGACCACACAGATGGTCAAAGCATCACTGAGGCCTCTTACTGGGTCTAAAGGTGGTCATAAAGAGCATAAAATTTTACTTCAGCTGTGCAGGGACACTTAAAAATCTACCCACTACTTCCTCGCTCTCCCTTTTACTCCCATTTCCTCTTCACTCCCCTCATCTCTTCTGTGTATTGCTCCATCCAGTAATCTGCTCTCTTCTTCATCCACCAAGCATTTTACTTAGAAATCTTCTGCAGATACAACGAAGCATTAAAATAAATAATAAAAAAAACAAACAGATGTAGACACAACTGTTCAAATGTTACACGTCTTAAACTTCAACTTACTCCCAACATAGAGACAGGAGCCAGCTAATATGTGCCCCTTGTGGTTGTGGCAGACGAGGTTGTCGCCAGAGGTTTGCCTGGAGGCGTTGAGCCCGGCCAGGGTCACGCTCAGGTTGGTCGGGCTCAGCACTCGGTAGAGGGAGCTGGGAAGCTGATGACCATTCAGCGTCCAGAAAAGAGAGTTGGCGTGGACCCCGAGTTCGGGGTGGACCCAGCAGCTGGCGGTCAGGTTGGACCCCATGCGAAGCACAGGGTCCTGGGGGTAAACGATTGCTACATCTGCAAGAGAGAAGCCAGTTTGATGGTGTTAGTGTATGTTAGGAGGGAGACAGCTTATTGTGTTGGGGCGATAAAGGAACAGGCTTTGGACTTAACATGAAATAACACAGAGTCAATTTGTTATAATAAACCTTCAAAGAATGTCGTTGGAAATCTTTTTTTTTTTTTGTGGCTATTTAAAGTCGACAAATCCTTTGTTTTGCTCAGAAAAAAATAAGTTGATGTTTTAGCCCAAATTTTACGTAAACAGACATTTGTTTACAAAGCACTATTGTACGGACTGTACAGATTATTAATTTTCACTGTTCATATTGTACAGAATCTTACATCTTACATTTTATATTTTATGCATTTATCTTATTTTTATTTTTCATATTGTAATTTGATCTGTGTGTATGTGTATGCTGCAACTGCACAGTAATTTCCCGGTTGGGATGAATAAAGTACTTCTATCCATCTATCATTTGAATTTTCCTCCTGACTTCATGTATTCAGCCACGTGAATACATGAAAAGAAATTGGACTCCAGAAACGCATCACTATGGGAATCCATATGAAGAGTTTTCTTTTCTGTCTTTTATTACGTCCTTGACACAACTCTTTATGCCCAGGTGGTGGCAGTCATGAGCCTTTGAGTTGCGGCTAAAAGTAGAAGTAAGAAGTTCGATGCTACTGGTAGCTAAGCTACATGGTATAGCAAAAGGGAGTCTATGTCTAATTGACAGCTTTTTAGACTTTGGTTTTCATCATCGTTTAGGGTAACCATAAAGTAACGTCAACTTTTCCATGAACTCTGTAAAGAAACCGAATCGATTCTTGTTAAGGCTGAGCCAGAAAGACGGCGACACGGTTAGCGGGTTTAGTGTCTTTAGCCTTTCACTTTCTCAGCTGCTGCGTTGCAGGGGTGTAGTTTTTACAGTTTCCAGTGGAAATTGGGGAAAACCTTCAATCATGTCAGACTTACTGTAATGGAAGATACCTGGAAATGCTAATGAGGCAACCAGTTGACCAACCTGATGGAGGGAGTGTGAACATAATGTGGTGTGCAGAGACCGAGACCACGCAGCACAGCTGTTATCTTGCTATGGTTTAAATGAAACAAGGATGTCACTGTTTTGGGTTTTTTGGGGGGGGTTTTTCCCAGTTAATACTACATAAGTTGAACGACAAGACTTGATTTTTAAAGATATGACTAAATATGAGGCAGGTAAACAGGGAAGTGAGAGGCTGCTGTGTTTTTGACTGCAACGCCTCTGAATTCAACTGGATTTTCTGCTAATAACTTTCCATTTATCTGACAAAAAAGTGGCTCTGGTTTGTACACTTTATATCTTGGACCTGTGAATCACCTGAGGTAAGACCTTTTGTGAAAATGGAAATGGTGGCGACAATCGACATCGATCCAGTGGTGGCCACGCTGATTTCTTTGCGAGTCTTGAAGTCGTCTATTAAGTAGTTTGCTTCCAGCAAAGAAATTACATCTTGCTTGCTCTTTTCTGTTTTTTCTGGCCAGGACACGCATAATCCAGCATGTTATGATGTTTTAAGTAGGCTTAATATATCACTCATCTACTATTAACGGTGTTTAAGGCAAAGAGGAAATGGTGTTATAATGGAGATAATGACACCATCTTCCTCTTAAATAAGTCTATGACTCATTTAATTTTCAGCCTTGGTTTTTGTCTCATTAGGCTAAAGCATGCCTCGTCAGGAAGGAAGTGACTAAATCCCAAAGCTTTAAACAACCCAAAACTTGACTGCTGCTGTTCATTAAAGCAAGATTCCATCTTTGCTCAACATACTTCTCAGTGTCTATTAAAATAAACCAATTTAAAGTAAATTGTAAATTTTAGACTCACTCGTCTTCAGGCCATTTACACCAAATGATGTAGTAAAGGCAATGCTGGGAACACCTGGGCGCTTTACCAAGCAATGTCTTTATAAGTTGGTTCTGCTTTAGCACTCAAGGTTGGTCACAAAAACTAGCGGGAGTCCAGCCCCTGAAACACTAAAAGATCTAGACGGCGGCGTTAAACCTACTAGCAGAAGTTTAACTGTGGTGGGAACATAACATAACCCAGGACCTTTTCAGATTCTGCTGTCACAGACACACAGACAAGTCCTGATCATAGAGAGTCCGGTCATCTGTTTTACGGTTCTGTTAGTGATTTTTGCTCCTCTTATTGAATGCAGATGAGCTTGGCCTGCAGAGAAAGTTTTCACAGTTGCCTCTAATACCAATAACACTTTGTCCACACCTCTTGTGTGTGCCACTTTCAGACTAACTTCCAGCTGAAAGGCAATTCAAGATGGTCTTACTATCCACTGGAAATCACCTGCAGAAATGCGTCTTTTAATGAAAAAAAACCCCGACTCACCATTCTGTTGTTCTTAATGAACATCTTTTCTTCAGAATGATGTGAAGGGGAAAAAAACATAGAATTAAACATTTAGACCTCATTCAAACTTTGGTTTCACATGGTACTCATCAAGAACGTAACATATGACGTATATGTCAGAGAAAAACTGAAAACACCTTTGATTTGGATCATTTTGTCAAAACCACTGACAGAAAAGAGATTTGACATTTTGAGACTGCCTTGCAAAAACTACAGTCACATGACAAAATATCTGTCAAAAATGGCAGATAGGAGAGAGCGCGTCAGACAGAAACATCATTGATAAGAAAGTGTAAACAAGGTTTCCCCCACAAAACTTGCTAAACCCGGTGGGCCGTTGTCTTTTTGAGTTAAAAAATGTTTAAAGTTGACAGGAAATTTGAAAAAAATCACTTGATAATTATGTGTTATTAAAAGATTGGAAGATTAATACCTGAACACCAATTATAAGGTCCTAAAAAATGCAAACATTTAAAAACAACTTAGCAACGCTTAGCCTGGTGGGGGAACAAGTAAAGCCTGGTGGCCCGCCAGGCTTATAAAACACTGGGGTAAACCCTGGTGTAAGTGATGAGATTTAGTCTTATTTTAGTACATTCTGAATCTAGCTTTTTTGTCTCTAGTGGCCTTTTTTTTTTTTTGAAAGTGCTAAAACAAGAAAGTAGGTAAAGAGAAAGAGGGAAGACATGCGGAAAAGGTCACCAGGCTGGGAATCAAGCCTGCAACAGCCACGTCAAGGCCTCCTTATGTGGGCTGTGCTTAACCCCTGCACCACCACAGCACTAGCTTTTTAAAGTTGTACACATGGAATTGATATTAACATTTTTACGTTAAATTACTCAGATTGCATCAGGGACAAAAATACCAAAACGCATATGAGGAAAATGGCTGCCATAGACCCACGCATTAAGGTTCGGTGAGCAGTAACTCTCTGCTGTCCGACTCCAATCTCTTCATACAGAACTGTTCAAAAAGCTACACGAGGAAGGAACCATAATACTGCAAATCAGCAGTTTCTGATGCACTAAGCACAAAAAGTGAACTATTTTGTGCTAAAACATAGTCATTCAACTTCTTTAGTACTATTAGGTTCACATTTAAAGAGAGTCCGGCTCAAAATTGGTAATCCCACATCCTAATCGCACTTAAAATAAAGAAGCTTTTGATCTCTCAGGTGAACCGCCCGATAAAAGGAAGGATCAAGGAGAAAAGATGAGAAGAAAGGATTTTATTTTCTAAAGCAGCAAGATGCTAACAAAAAAAAGAAAAAAAGTTTCCAACCGATGCAGAAACCAATACGAACGCATCTGAGAGGGTTTCTATGAGGAAATGACTGAGCAGCTTGCAAGCGAGAGTGTCAACACTGTCAGACCACTACAAAATCTGCGCCCGAGGCCACGTCTATTCAGCAGCCAGCCACCTTACGCTGACAGACATTGTGTGGTCTTTCATGGCGGAGCCGCCTTTGAAGACACCAGCTCATCTGTAACTCCACTCCTCTGTTAGTATCACTGCCGCCTCTCAAGGCCTTCGTCACGACGCTTCCATACATGCGTGCTCACACACGAACACAAACAAGCCGATGCAAAGGGGCTGTTTGTCTTTGTCACTGGATACAGTGGACCAAAGGCGGCCATGATTGGCCAGTAATACCCCGCTCCAGCTGAATAACAATCGGTGTTTATGTATTCCAGGCACTGAGGACGGGACATTGCCCCGGAGCGGAGTGCGAAGCCCTCTTAACACCCCTCTCCTTCGTAGTTCAAACACTGCAAAGCGAGACACAATTACTGCTGTTTATTGTCTCTCCCCGACACGTTCACTGGAGGAAATGGCTTGTACGAAATGATTTGTTTGGAGAGACGGAAGCTATCATCACGCCCGAGGATGAGTCCAACATCGTGATAATGGGTGACGGAATTCAGGCTGAGAAATGAGAAAATGCCTTTGCTTTTGTTCCACGACTTGCCAACTGCACTAGTCCCGAGTGGCTAGACTCTAGTCTGCGGTGGTCTTCAAAGGTACGTCGTACTCGCTGTTCCCACCAGTAAAGCAGCGACTCTGCGCTCGTCCATCCAGCAGCTGAAAGGGAGCTTTCTTCTGGGCTCTTTGACAACCGATGCACATGAGCCGTTTGGAGATTTTTGAGGAAGTCACGCAACATTTGGTAACAATGAGCCATGCAACATTGTCTGCGAAGAGGCTGAGGAAGGAGCAGCAGAGCTGATTTCTTCTTGATTTACAGAATCATATAATAGTGTTTATTTCTAACCTGAGGCGAAAGAAATTAACAAAATGTGACGTATTTCGGTTACATAATTGCTTTGAGACCATTTCCCCCCCCCTTTCTTAGAATCTCATAAGATGGACCAAAATAATGCCTAAAATGGAAGAAAAACGGCAAATAGCTTCAGTCTGTTGGACTCGGAAAGGTGCAGCTTACATTTGTATTTGAGCTCTTTAACTATGATACCCCTAAATAAAACACAGTGCACCCAGCTGTCTCTAGAAGTGACCTGATTAGTAAATAGAGTCCACATAATCCTGAAGACTGAGGAACACAGTGATAGCAACCCAGTTTGATGCTGCAAGTAACTTGAGAACAAGCACATTTCAGCTTTAGAATGGCCTAGTCAAAGTTCAAGCTTGAATAGACTTGGGAATTTTTGGTTGGACTTAATTGCTTTTCACAGTTTCTTTTTTATTTATTATCACCGTTTCTTTTTTATTTATCTGCAAGGCATTAATTCAGGGAGCTAAATAATTTTTTATTTTTTTTACTGAAAAAAGAAAAACTTTGCGTTGGTTTAGATCCCAATAAAATCCACTGAAGCTGGTGCTTTTAAAGCGTAGGCAGAGTGATTACTTTTGCGAGGCACTGTGATAATTGCGATATTTGTTCTTCAGCCCTGGGATGCAATAAAACACGAACATTTAAACAACTTAATGCTGGTAGCAGATTGTGTGACGGGGCTTCACTGCCCTTTATAACAGTGTTAAATGCTAACGACCATTAACGTTGTGGAATAAGCAGAGGCAAAGGTTACATTCATTGCTTGCTATTCCCTTTAAAGCCCCGAATCCTTCCTTTTATTGTGCCTTTTAAAAAAAGGGATGAGGGTCTGAAGAGCTGCTGTTTGCTAGTGAGCTCACCATTAAAGCTAATCCAGCCTCTTAGCGGCTGAGCCGGACATAACTATGATTTATTTACATTATTGTGCATTAAGCTGGCGCTCCCGCATTCTCCAAAATCCCGAGCAAGTGATGTCACCGCTTTGTTGCGGTCCGTAAAGCCCCCATGCTCGCCATGTGCTAAACGAATTATGGCCTGACTTGTTGAAATCCAGCCTCCCTGGAGGGGAGCTCGCTCTCCGCATGGGATACAAGCAATGCAACTGCAGCAGGAGAACATCAATAATCTGGGCTGTCAGGCAGACAGAATGGCATTTGTCCCCATACCTCAGCCCCCCAAACGTATCCACAAATCAAACGGAGCGCAGTCAGGAAGGGTCCCAAGGAGGCCTGGGCCGATTAATTTAAGAAGTTGTTTCGAAAGTTGCAACTTCTGTAGCTCTAAAATTTTCAGCCGAATGGTTTAAAGTTTGTTTGTTTTTTTAAATCGGACGTTAAGAGAAACTGCCTCGGTGACGACTTTTCCCCAGCTGGCTGGAGTCTTGAGTGAAGGAGCCTGTTGCTGCAAACTGTTGGTCAGCTGGCTGAAAGGAGGATGCTGTGACGTTTTTTTTTTTGTTTTTCTTCCAGTATGATGCAAAAAGCACAAAGCAAAAAAGAAAAAAAATCTAAATTCTTATGAACGCCAAATATGACATTATTATGACTGAATTATTCATCGTGTCGGATTATTTTGGTGGGAAGAATTGGAGCTGCACCTGCCGCCTCGATATGCTGCTACGAGTTATTTTATCTACAATGTCAGTGTTGAATTGTAACTATTGCTGTTTCTCACTCGGGTCAATTTAGTCCCTGAAAACTGTGAAACTCATTGAAATGCCTCAATAATAAGTAAATACAACTTTGGACAAGATAGTAAAAAAAAAAAGAAAAAGCCATTTAAAAAGAATTCTGCACCTTTTTGATATGAAAAAATAAAAAATCACTTTAAGGCTTTCCAGCAACGAGTCTGTATTGTTATGACTTATTTATACATTTATAATAATTTTTATTTGACCAAGAAGTTAATTTCTAATAGTAAATGAGATGAACATTTTTGAATAAAAGTATAAAAGGACGATCAATTTTAAAAATGTATAATAATCTGTTTTTATTCACATTTTCTATATAAAAAAGGACATCCACAATCATTTCTACCCTTCTTATTCACTATCACACCAGTTAAACTCTTCTTATAGCTGCTGACCAGCTTTTTGCATGCTTCCTCTTGAATTTTGATCATTTATCTTTGCCGATGAGCTTAACATGTTTCTGGTCAGAAGGCCTCGTTCGGATCACCCTAATCTTTGCCTCTCTATCGTCTTCAAATCGAATATTTCCAGCATTGCGTCTAGTCTAGGCGCTCTGTGTTTGCAGGAAAGTCAACAACACACGGCGAGCCGTTTTCAGCTGGCGCTATCCGTTCGTCCAGGAGGAGTGAATGCTGCAAGCCGACGACTCAATGCAGTCGGCTGGCCAGGTTTCCTTCCACAGAAAACCTTTTCAACTCGAATACTGAACTGATCTTGAGGCAGTGATTTCATAGCTAGGATCAGTTTGTGTGTGTAGTTAGACTGAATTGACCTTTTCTTGTAAAATCCCCAGAGATGACACGTGTTGTGTCGGTCCTGCAATAAACTGACGTGAATTAAATTGAAACTTCTGCATCTATGGCTACAAGGATGTCAGAGATGCTTAACATCCTCACTGGAAGGTGGATCATTTTTCATCTGCTTCAGTCCAGATTAATATCACATTAAAGGGCTGCTGCACAGCTTTCATTGAGAAAGGACTACAATGGATTCTACATTTTAAAATCTAGATTTAAAATAGGGATTCATCTTTATCTTATTTGTCAGAACATAATACTTTTCTGTTGTTCAGAATGCCTTTGATCTGCAATATATGTACTAATAAAAACAATTAGAAATTATTTTTTTTAAAAGAAAGGAAGAAAAAAACAGTTTGTACTTTTAAAAAGTTTGTTAATGTTGAAAAAGAACTGGGATTCCTCATTTTCCATTAAAAATTGGTGATATTTTTGTCTCACCAGGTGTCATGTACAGTCTGACCTGGATGTATTGTTCCACTCTTACCCTATTTTTTTTTTCTCCCGTTACATAAATGCTGTTTTTTGGTTATCATACAGCTTATCAAACTGGCTCATGCTTATAGTAAACACTGTTATTATTATAATAACTTACTGATAAAGAAAAACAGTCAAATACATACTTATTATCACCAAAATATTGAATCCTATTTGAAAGTGGGCGTCTTGCATAATCATATATATTTTTACTTTTCCACGTCAGTGAAATGCAGCTGAAATCCCAATGTTTACTGACTTTAACATGTGATGTAACAGCGCAGTAATCCAGTTCTGCAACAGGTTTGGCTCTCAGGACCCAGTCTCCTCGCGGTGCCGCTTCAAGCTCAGATCTGCTGCCCACACTTGGACATGAGCAGATCCGGGTGAAGCAGCCCCGAGAGAGAGAGAGACAGAGAGAGAGAGAGAGAGAGAGAGAGAGAGAGAGGCCGAAACTCTCCCGCTACAGGAGCGGAACTTTGCGCATCGGTGGACATCTGTGTGCAACTTACGTGTGGACAGGGACAGCACACCGGGAGAGTGCAGCGTGAGGAAAATCAAGCAGAATCCCAAGGCGGCTTTCATTATGCGGGGTTGTGTTTTTTTCTCTCCCTCCCTTCTCCAGAACTCCAAGCGGTATTCCCGAAGCGATCCCGTGTCCTCCTGTTGTTGTGGTGTCGCCTTCTTCTTCTTCTTCTTCTTCTTCTTCTTCTTCTTCTTCTTCTTCTTGTTCTTCTGCTTCTTCTTCTGCTTCTTTTTCTTTTCCGAGCCTCCACACAAATTACACCCAGCGCAGGGAGACGGAGGAGGGGAGAGGGGCAGAGGGGAAAATCAGTAAAAAACAAATAAATAAATCCCGGATTGTATCAAGAAGACAAGTCTCCAGAGTGGAGGGAGCGCAGCTGAAACAAAGTGTGACCCGGTGGGAAAAGTTCTCCTCTGAGGAGCCAGAACGGAACCCGTCCCTACACTGAAAGAGTGAAAGCTGCACGTCCCGTTTGCAGTGTTTTTCCTTCTTAATGCTTCCTGCAGCTAAATCATACAGCCCTCCCCTTTCTCTCTCTCCCTCTGTGTCTTTCTCTCTCTTCCCTCACGGTCACCAGTCATTCCCCCGCTCTTCCCGTCCTTCTCCCTGCCCTTTTTTCCAGCCTCTCCCCTCCTCCCCACCCCCCCTTCCCACCCCCAGTTCAGTGATGGGTAGGAGTCAGAACCATTCACTTTCACTGAATCACTCTGTCTGTGATAGTTTCCGAGCCTCGGGTCTCTCTCTGCTCTACACCTTTTCACAATAGGAGGCTGTTGAGTCACAACGTTTAACAGGAATATCGCCACCTTTGATTATTTTTGGTCTAAAACTCAAAACAGTATAAACCCCCCACAGTTTCTAACAAATGTAGTCTCTAATTTGTCAAAATGGGTTGTTCTTTATGATCACATTCCTATAGATAGGCGCAAAAAAAAGCCTATATGTGCACAAGCATGCCGCTTTAGAGGGGGTGCCAGAATTATTTCTGTATTTACTGCAACTTGCATGTGTAAATATGATCAATAACAGAGGTTTAGGGTTATAGCTATAATGTATCTGCATACTCCTCAGAAAGTTTCTAGTTGCACCCCTGGCCTAGAGTGATTTGAAAATAATATGTCCTGCCAAGCACACTGTTTCTCTTCCTGCTTCTCCGTCCCCCTGATATGTTTCAAACCATCAAACCAATTATGATTACATTCAAGAAACTTAAATATATCCTCTCTGATGACACAAAGTAGGTCAAAAGATCTTAGAAATCAACACATCAGGCGGCGATCTAAAAAAAAAAAAACATTAGGAACAAATGAAAAACACTGACATCTACCACTCTGGAAAGGATTATGAAGCCATTTTAAGGCACTGGGAGTCGGTAGACCGCAGCACCATAAATCTGCTCTCTACCAGAAAGTACTGACGAAGAAGAATGTTCAGTCTGTGTGTGACCTGAAGTTCAAACCCGCTTGGGTCGTGCGGCAGGACAAGGATGCAGAGCACATCAGCAAATCCTCCGAATCCTCCGAAGTGACTGAATAATTCTGCAAAGAATAATTCTGCAACAGTAATTATCGAAAACACTTGATGACCAGTCAGTCATCCGTATGGAGTAATCACTTTTACACAAAAGAGCCAGATTGGTTTGGTTTAGAGAGGAAACACTCTCTTACACGATCACTCACTTTTTTCTCTCCAATTCCAGTGGGACGTTTTGTCAGATCAAAAATAAAAACCTCTAAGCAGCAATTAAACATACTTTTCACTAATCATGCAATTTTTTTATTAATCTTAAAATGTTTTTGTTGGCCTGATGTAATATTCTAATCTTAAATCATCATATTTAACAGAAATAAAGGCTTGAAAACGTCAGTCTGTGTCTAAACTAACCACTTCCTGAAAAAGAAGAGCTACACTTTTATATGTTTACCTATTTATGTTCTTACAACTAAATAAGTAGTGGAGTGAGTTTGACTGTAACAGAGCAACAAATCAGTGGTTGCACATTCTTGTTAACGTGCAAGAATGTCCCAGTCAAAGTCCAAACCTTACACAAAAAATTTGAATATTTGACAAGGCCTGAGAATTTATGTTCAGTGATTCTCTTCATCCAATCTGAGCTTTTTTTTTTTCTTTTTGTGTGTGTGTGTGTGAAGCTGGTAAAAATGTACTGCAAAAGACCCTTAGCTATAATTGAGGGTAGTTCTGCCAAAAATGACAAAAAATGTATATATTTAAATTGTGCAACCCTATCTCGACATTTACACTACTTTTCATTTGTTTTCTCTCACAAAATCCCAATTAAATCAATTGGCGAGTGGTCATAACCTGAGAAAGGTAAAAAAAAAAAACCTAAGCTTTTAAATACTTTTACTGTGTAATTATTGGCCAATTCCCTGTGAAGCTTTTAGCCAAGCTGGTAAATTCCTCGGTTTGACTTAGATGTGAAATATTGGGTTGTTGCTCAGGGGGAAAGAGCAACGTGGAGAGAAGCATCCTTGTTTTTCCATCAGATAATAACTGGTGCCTGTGAGAAAAATATTAAGAAGACAAGACAACTTTTGTTTTCACAGAGGAAACTTTTGTTTTCCACAGAAGAAGAGTTTATTTATCTATTTATTTTTAATATCTTAGCTCAGGGGAAACCAGTCAGGATCGCTGTGGGAGTCCTGGGCCAACCAGCCAACACAGCAGGGGAGAGGAAGCACAGTCATGTCACGTCACACTCCGACTGAGAAATGCAGACTGTGTCCGGACAACAGGAGCTCTCTTCATGTTCTCCCTCCAGCTGGAAAGCTGTGACTAATATTTGACTGATGCACAAAGTTCGGGCAAACTCAAATTAGTCCTGGTCGTCGTCTGTCGGCGAAAGGCAGCGGTGACTCAGCGGGAGTCCAGGGCAAAGCGTTCGGACTCACAGCCGTGGTGACCTTTAGGTCCCGGCCCACAATGTCCCCCGTTTCTCCTCGCTCAAAGGACGCTCTTGTCGGGGAAGCGGTTCCCACTCGCGTCCGGCTGTTGCTTTACAGTAAATGTGAAAGGATTTATGAGACGTCGTCATGGCTCTTTTGTCGCTTTCCCGTTATTTTGCTCTTTCTTCCGGTTCTCGATGCCGTACAAAAGAACAGAGGACTCATGGTGAGCATTTGTCGCCATCTTGGGCCAGTGTGTCCCTGTCTCAGCTGCTGTCCTCATTTATGCCTCAAATTAAAAAAAAAAACAACCTCTCTTTAAAAAAGAAGAAAATAAAAATCCCACTTTTTGGTTTGGAAACAGTATCACACAAAACTATTTACACACCTAATACAAAGTTGCATACAATTATGGTATACATTTGCTTATTTTGAAACCCCAACATTGGCTTTAAGTGCCATTTGACCCCCTTTGGCATTAATTTAATATGGAGGCTATATCAGGGTCAAACTTGACAAATTGGGTAAGGAGCACAACAAGACAAAATTAATGAAAAAGTGGCAAGAAGAATGTCATGATAGTCGAAAGAAGCCATTAAAAGTCCTACTTGGACAAGTTTTCTTGTTGGATGAGATCAAGTTTTAACTTCTGATGCGGCTCACATCGCATGTGGCAGGAAAGTAGATATTTATCCCCACAGTGGCATGCTGAGGCATGGTGGTGGCAGCATTATGCTGTAGGATTTTGTGTGTGTGTGTGTGTGTGTGTGTGTGGAAGAATGTTTGTTGGTAAAATAAGGCAAAAATGTCACTCTTTGACGTCAAAGAGTGACATTTGTGAAGAGTGTGTGTTGTGGGATGCAGTATTTCATTGTTCCTTCCCACAGCTGTAGACTACTTTGTTTTGTTCTATCGCAAGAAATCCTAAAAAAAAATAAAAAACTTTGTGGTTGCTACGTGACAAAGTAGAAATACCGAAGGGGTGTGAATACTTTTTCACATTCGCACTGCAAATTGAAAAACAAACAACAAAAACCATCCAACGTCTCAAACGTATTGAAACGTTCAAAAAAATAACCGGCAGAGTGCTACATTAAATGCCACGGCAGGAAGTCCTTAATTCAAAACATCACACGGGGAGCGGAGGACAAAGTGTTGAGAGGAATAAGTGGTGGAGTCAGACAGCGAGAGCCGAATCTCGATGATGAAGCCTTCTCCGGCGTAATGAAAGTCATGTGAGGACAGTGAATCTCTCAGTCAGTTCTCTGGACAGACAGCATGTTGAGCGCAGCCTCGCTGCAAACCACGTGTCTGAGATGCAGGCGCCCTGCGGAGAGCTGCTGAGTCCTCTGCTCAATCCCTGCTCTTTGCGGTTTGTTCTCTACGCCTGTCACCGAAGGGTAAATGTGTGTGTTTCTCTCTATTTGGGACACGTTGCGTCTGAGAATAGGCCTCTTCTGAAGCCACCTGTTGAAAATGGTGGTAGTTTTTATGAGCAACAACATCTAAACTCTCAGCTTTGTCACTTCGATTAAACACAAAATCGAATTTGCAAATTGTAAAATCTCTTTCTGGACCCCAGATTCATCAGTTCAGCGGTGAACTGATCAACTTCTCACAAAGAGTTTATTTAAAGAGCCTTACAAAAGCACTCGTATAATAATGTCACGTTACAAATGCAAACCTCAGTGTATTTCGTTTTGAATAAGTGGAAACTCAAAATAGTTATTAGTTCATTTATTTCTGCAAAAAAAAGAATAAAAAAAATGTGAAGTTTGTTGTCTTTTTTTTTTTTTTACCCTAAACAAAAATCAATTGCTGCTATTGGGTTTGTTCATAAAAACCGAGGAACACAGCAGACAGGTCAAGGAAAAACCTAGAGACAATTAAGGCTTGAACTCAATGGTGGGTTCAAGTCCTCGAGTGAAAACTTATTGCATTATCTACCAAAAAATACAATATTTAATAAAACGAACACAGCTATCAGACGTTAATATTAAATTCATCTGTAAGTGAGTGTTCATTCAAGACATTGAACGTCAGAATGTGACGTAAACAGGAAATGGGCCACTCCTCAGCCAGATTAAATTAATGTCTGTGCCAAAGTCTGCTTTTGAGCTAAAGTACCATGAACGCTTTTTAAATGTACACTGGCAAAAAAAACAAAACAAAACAAAACATTGTGACGAGTAAAAGACAAATATGCTACGCCTAACACTTTACAGTTTAAGAAGATTTGAAGGTTTGAATTAGTCACTGAAAGTCTTACCACAAAAAATAAAAGCATGCTCTAGCAGACTAAATCTGAGCAATTGTTGAATTGTAATTGGGGCTTGTCAAAAATTCATTCCTATGGCTGGAGTTTGCACAGTCCTGTTCAGACTGAACTGTCTGAGGCACAGTACATTTATCAGGTTTTGATTTGTAAAAGACTTTAAAACCAATGTAACGCTTCCTTCCGGTTCACAACTCACACTTTGAGTTGGTTTGTCACATAAAAGTTTAATAAAATAAAACTGAGACAAGCACGAATGTTTTTGTAAGGAGATGCATCAAGTAGTCAAGAGTACGATTTTTTTTTGTGTGTGTGTGTATTTTTAAAAAAGGTTCCAGTATACACGGCTCTTGAGAAACACACAAAAGCCTAGATATTAGCGAGTATGACTTTAGCACATATACCCTCCCGAAACACACGTCTGCGCTCGAAGCTTCTCTCTTCATCCACATACGAGAAACATTAAAGACTAAACAAGTAAAACAAATGAGGAGCTTCTCATTAGCTATCGTCATCACTTGATGAAGCAATGATGAAGTGTTTTGATCTGTGTTTACAGACGGCCCCGAGCTAGACTAGATGTAGCGGAGAGAAGCAGCAGCCTGACGGAAATGAAAGCAGCTTCCTCTGGTTTTATGTAAGCTTTACGTTTTCATTACTCCTTCGTCTCTCTGCCAGGCAGCTCTGTGGGGACGGACGGCCCTGGACAATGTCGGATGCAAGTTTGTGAAAGTTTTTCAAGCCTTGGTAACCGCTGGAGGCAGGTCGATTTGGGTTTTTCTTCACGTAATAAAATGCACTATGGAATATGACGCGATCCTCTTAAGCTAAGAATTACAACAACAAAAAAATAATAATTAAAAAGCAAGTAAAATTCAACATGTTTAAGTATGTTGGAGTAGCTGTTCTCCTTTCACATTCACGAGGAGAACATAGATGTCAAGTCTAGAACAAACGTGAAAGATGTGATGAAACTGCTGGCTGAAGCTGGTCAGACCGACCGGAGTCCGGAACCAGCCTGGGCTGAAACGCCACTCGGACACAAAGAGAAGATCCAGTGGTTTATTCTGCATGCTGCGGGTTTCCAGTGTCAGAGGAAGCCAAGCAGGTGCACAGCATCACTGAGCCACCGCCATGCTTCCCTGTACTCGCGGTGCTCCTTTCAGCAGATGTTCTTTATTGCAGCTTACTGTTCCCATGGTTTTAGACGAGCAGCGACGGATTCCTTAGAGTTTAGGCACTGAGTCCAACTGCATTGCATGTGGAAACTGAAACCAAGCGTTTCTGAACTGTTTTTTTTTTTTTGCAGACATTTGATTATTTTTGACCATCTGCTTCCTGCCACCAGCCGGCGTAGTCACTGTTCATTTAACTTTACATTTGGAAACTATTCTTCAAACTGTAGCTCAGGAACAGTTCAGAACTTTTCCTTGTTTGTCCAAAGCAGTGACCTCAGTTCTCTTGACATGCAGTGAAACATCACCAAAGTCGTCGATTGGCTGGATTGGATTTATTCTCAAATATTTCCCCCTATAAAGAATTTTATGATGTACTTTTGAGTTTGCCGTAGTCATTAAAGATGGACTGTAGTTTTGAATTGGATGCAACTTTTGGAATGCTCCTTTACTTAAGTATTTGAAGTTGTCTTGCCCAATCTGCTTATAGCAGACTAGTTCAAATGTGTCAATAAATTTAATTTGCTATCCGACTGAAACATTTTATGGGAAATTGAATCTAAATTAAAAAAAAAATGAAAAACATCCCAGCTGGCTTCCAAAAGTGTTCTGGGTTTGAAAAGTTAAAAAGGTTCAATTTAAAGTTGGCTCACGCTACGAAAAGTACCAGGGGATGCAATACAACTTTTTAAATGCTTTTCTCATCTTAAGTGACCAACTTGTTGAGTCTAGTACGTTCTGTTAACAAAAGACGTGTGTGTGTCACCAAGACAAATGGGACACTTCGAAGAGGCCTGGATGTGGAAAAGGGTGGAGATAGAGAAATGCAGGAGAAAACAGTGAAAGGTTATTAGACAGGCGAAAGCTAAAGCAGGCGGTCCCCGAGGCTGAGATGTCTGAGCCGAGAGACCAGGGGCAGAAAGCGAGGGACTGAGGAGAGACAGAAAGAGCGAAAGAAAGAGGGAGGGAGTAATCAAGGAGAATCAAGACGTTTCCTCTGCAATACCCACAGGCCTCAGCTGAGCCCCAGCTCCACAATCCTCGCTGATTGAAGGGAAGGGTTTGTTTGAAGAGGAGGTCAAGACCATCAGTACCTTGTTAAGGGAAAGTCGTGTCCAGAGGAATGAAGAGGGCCGACTCCTTCCTGAGGAATTCATAGGGGGATAGACAGTGTGTATATGTGCGAGTATGTTCTATGTGCAAGAGAAAAAGCACTGAGGTTTTTTTAAGTGTGTGTGTGTGTGAGAGAGAGAGAGAGAGAGAGAGAGAGAGAGAGAGAGAGAGAGAGAGAAGGCGTTTGGCTTGCTTGTGCGCCTCCAATCATTAAAAAGAAGCGGCAGACAGGAGGAGGAATTAGACGGGGGGGTTGACGGACCCATCGACCCCCTCCTCACATACTTTCTAAAGCCAGGATAGCAGCGCTGGCATTTGCTGCAATAATGCATGACAGATGTACATCAACCATGCTCTTACTCTATCTCTTAGTCTGCGTTTCTCCCTTTCTATCCTTTGTTTTCAGCCTCGTCTCATCTGGACCCAATGTCCTGTTTTATTTTTTGTTGTTGTTGTTTTTCTTGTGATGAGCATCAATGAATCAGTAGAATTAAAAAAAAATAAATAAATAACAAAATGAAGATTATGATCTTCTTCAATCGATCCTCCAGGTTGTAAATCTCTAACAGGTATGGCAGCTTTTGTATTGTCGCTGCGACAGTACAATGACCTTCTACTCGCATAACATAATATAAAATAAATGATTCATGAAACAGTGGAGAAAAATAAATAAATACATAAATTGTAGCTGAAACAATTAATTCGATTAAGCAATTGCTGAACTATTTGTCAACTCATTTAGAAACTGATTAATCGTTAACTGGAGAATAAAGAAGAACAACATGCAGTCAGAGCAGCAATTAAGCCAAAACTGTTAAAAAGTATATACATTTTGTAACTACTACAGATAAGTAACAGAGTAAATATATTTATCACGAGAGATTCAAGCTTTTGTGCTCCCGTTTCATCACAGCTCTGTGAGATTTGTCTGTTTTTATGTGATCATCCCCACGTTTCCTTGTGACTCCCTGTTTGACCAGCAGAGGGCAGCACTTTCCCACAGAATGAGAGGATTGTGGCGCTCATGTGTGAGGCAGGCAAGCAGGAAGACCAGATCTGATCTCTCTCTCTCCCTCTCTCCTTTGTGTACATGACAGAAGTGAATAGTGCTGTGTCACTGTGCAGTTGCATTTTGCCCTTCCCTTCCCGTTGCACTAAAATAGATTTTATATCACTTCCAGGTGTAAACTGGACACAGACCTGCTCAAAAATAGTACAAATTGAAATTAAAGCACATGCATAAAATAATAAAACAGAAAACACTCATTGGTTAGAAAAGTAGTTGAGAGAGTTGCATAAAATTGAGAGTGTGGCTGTTTGTTTTTTGTTTTGTTTATGCTGAATCTCTTAATCCTTTATCTGTCCTTGTCAATGTGCAAGTCAACACGTTTTTATTGGGTTAATTTTGCATTCGCATGCTTCCTCATTAATAAAAAAATAGAACACAGTTGCTGTGTCACTGTTGAACAACACGTTATTGGCTTATCAATCACGTTGTTGCATGTGTGTTTGTTGTGCGCCTCGTTCACGTGTTGTATTTTGCTGAGAGGTTCTTTCCTTGCCCTATAAATCTGAAACCTGCCAAGTCAGTAAGAAGTCTGACCGTTCGAGTCTACCAGACCCAGAAAAAATATGCACCAAAGATATTTGGGAGTGTGTGTGTGTGCACACCGATACGTTTCCTGCACCACACCTTTGGTGACTGTAGCCAGGCTGATTGGTGAGAGGTGGCTCATCACTGAGGCATTCATAGAAAAACACCAGAGTTACTCTCAGGGAGCTGTCACAAGTTAAATCAACATGGGATATTTTCATATATGTACAAGAGAAGGCCTGTCCCGGTACACCCCAAAGGACACACCGGACTCTGATAATGGAGGATCAGGTCAGTAGGAACATGCAGCCTTGTAAGCTGCATTAAAGAGGCCACGATAAGATGAAAAGCTTTATATCTCAACGCACAGATAAGTTACAACTCACCCTGATATCTTATCTGGAAAGGGTTTTCTTTCTGTCTGCCTGCCTGACTCACAGGGTGTGGCACAGCGAGGAGGAAGATCCCCGGCCTGGTTAAAGGTGAAACCAATTAGCCGGTAAGTTTGTTCTGAGTAATAATGCCAGAGAGTGATTTTTTTATGTGCGTTTCCATTTGTTTGGGAACAAATAGAAACGAATATTGTCAACACATCTCTGTTCCCCCCTCCCCCTCTTACTCCACAAACAGCTGTTAAAAGGACAAGTCGCTGTGAGAAAAGACCAACCTGTGAAATTTAAATTCAGCCCGATATGAACCTTTCTCTTCAGGATGGAACATCAGATAAAGATGTTTCTCCGTATTGACATTAAGTGGAGATATTTTTATTTTGCAGTCAGGGCTCAATTCAAAACAGTTTTATTTTTAGCGTAATAAATGCTGTGCATCTCAGCTGATTACCATTTTATAAAAGTTTTACTGGAAATCAGAAATTGTTACCACAGGTTAATATGCAGGGCAGATACTTCTGCTTAAGAGTGCTTTATAAGAGGACAATATTTAGAGATAATTATCTGAGCCAGCAAAAAATAACAACATTAAATTTGGAGTTCCCCTTGGTTGTCTCTGGATTGCATAAATTTGACTTTCAAAACCATCCTGATACTTGCATGGGAAGTAAATATTTTCTGGTTGTTATGATTGTTCATGGGAGCTAAATCCGATCAAACTTGTTTGTTTATTTTTTTTCATTCTGACACATGAAGCAAGATCCGCTTCTAGAGTTGCACGACTAAGCAAATAAAATGCTTAATCGTACTCATGCAGTTTGCCAGCATTGAAATTCGGTATTTGTACATTTACTGAACTTATCTAGCATTTTCCCAATCATTGTGACCGTTCACACACACATTTAGCCACTGATACACAGTTCAGTAGGCTTGGGGTCAAGTTTCGTGCCCCCGGGGCACATTGACGCGAACAAGCTGAAATCGAACTTACAACCGTCACGATCACAAGACGACGACTCTACCCAAAGAGCCACAGTTGCCTCAAATCAATAAATGGTCTAAATTGTGTTAAAATCACATTGCATTGACAAAATACATGCCTGTTAAACATTAAAACAAATGCTTCACATGCACAAAATAGGTGAGGCATTCTGAGGAATCTCTGTCTTGCACCCACTGTGCAGAGGGTAAGATGAGAATAGGTGGGAGGGAGAGGGACGTGTGTTACGTGTGTTTCTGTGTTCAAGGCAAACAAGAAGGAGCTGGTTAGCGATTACGATACAAGTCTAATGCAATCGAAGCCGTTTTTCATTATTTTAGTTCATTTCAGTCTATTTGTGTAGCACAGTGTTACAACGAATATCATCTCAATGCACTCTACGAAAAATGTAGTCGAATTTATACGCAGAAATATGCAGTCAGCTCATCTGACATCTTCACATCTTCACTAGCGCTTAAATGCTCCATCACAGTGATGTGAATGTATTGATGCCAAACAAAATATGTTCACAGTTGGTAGTAGTTTCTTTTTTTTTTTTTTTCTTGAGCCTTTTTGCAAACTCCTTTATGCACTATATCAAAGTAACTGCTCAAGCCTGGTCTGTACTTTGCGTCTTGCAAGTCGGGTTTGTTTGAAGCTAGGTGTCTGAATGTACAGCCAAACAATTTAAACGTGCCCTGGCAAGATTCACTGGCACTTCAAAGTTTGTTATGTCCGCTTAGATCATTGATTAAATCCATCATAAATTAAAAACTATGATTACACAGGAAGCTGTGTTTTAACTTGTTAAGCTTGATTTATTGCTATCAGCTATTCCTGTTTTCCCAATTAATTTGTTTGCTCTGTTCTCTGTTTACTTCAGTACCGTGGTGGTTTGCACAGGATGAAATGGTTCAGACAAAACAATAGGAATGAGTTATAATTGTGTAGTAACGAAAAGCTTTAAAGTGTATGCTGCTTAAGTCAGTACACACACTGGCCTGATAATAAATAAATAAATAAATAAATAAATAAATAAATAAATAAAAAAAACAGCACCTTGCTTCAGGCAGAAGGTCTAGGCTCTCGAAAAGGTGACTTTAAATGTTAATTCAATATTTGGAAGCGTTGACAATGGTTTACTCCATCGCTAAAACTACAGGCAGAGCACGATTCTAAAACGGCGCAGAAAATTGACGTCATAGTTTGACGTCTCCTTCTGTTCACCGATTGGCCCGCTTAAAAAAATCGACCGGAGACAATCAGAGTCAAGTGGAGGAGGCTCACTGTGCTGAAAGCGAGTTTTTTTTTTTTTTTGTTGTTGTTGTTGTTTTTCGAGCAGAATTGCACAGGAAGGAAAAGACGACACTATACACAAACACGGAGGCTTTGCAAAATCATTCACGCCTATTTAACTGTTACACTTTTATCATGTTACAACAAATTTTACTGTAGTTTATTAGAACATATTAGTGAGAAGCAACATAGTGTGTTTATACTAAACTTACATGGGTATTGCAATGTTTTTAGTTGTTCATCTTAATGTTTTGTTGCATTTTAAGTTTTGAAAAGATTTCCTTGTGTAGAAAAGTGAGTCATGATGAGTCATTGGAGGAAAATGAATATCTCAAACAGTCATCTCCAAAGCTTGTCTTTCAGTCTCGTCTGGATTCTGTTTTGAATTTCCTGCTCGATAAAACGTGGAAAATGAGTGTAATATGGACAAGGGTTTTTTTCCCCCCTTTGCATGATCCGCTTTTGCCAGCCGTGTAGCTGCTACGAATGGCCAAGTCTTTAGTGCGCAGTTCAGTTTCAGTTTGAGGAATGCTGCCCCGGTCTGTTTACCTACTGCGGGCTGTTCTCTCATTGTGAAAAGTTGCAGAGTCATGGAGGTGTAGAAATTTCCTCCCGCCCTCTAACGCATCCCGTCGAACGGCTTGCCCTCAGAAACTACGGCTGCTGCTGCTGCTGCACTTTGAACCGAGCACAGTTCTGCTTTTTTGACGTAGCATGGGACGGACAGTTTCCTCTAAGAGAGAGAAAAGGGGACAGAAAGCGGCAACCTGCCTGCCACAGGAGAGCTCATCCTTCGCTCGGACAGCCACCCGAACCCTGCTTCGGCGTGAATGCGGACCGCCGCGTTTTGTTGTTGTGACCCGGGGAGTTTGACAGCTGGTGAGTTTCTACAGCTGCTTCACACACTGTGTTGACGCTCGGGAGAAAACCAGAAATCAGTGTTAAATTACGACAGTTCGGGTGTTAGCACTCGTGATACGACTCATAGCAACTCTTATCCCACATTTAAAATCCTATTAGTTTATGGGGGAGGGGTTCCTGAACGGGCGTAGAGTCCTAAAAATTGAAACTTACTCACTCCGGTTTGTTGACGATTTAAAACAATCTTTGCAGTGAGATAAGTGGCTCCAAATGTCCCCATAAATGAATGATTAGATTATTAATTTTAAAATAATATAATATAACAAATGCTCCATTATTATCACCCCCCCTCCCCACACACACACACACTAATTGTGCTTTCCATCAGTTTTCAATTAATATCGTTCAGGTTGAATGTGTAGTCAGTGTAACTACTAGCATGTTAATTTTCTCTGCTTAGACTCCTTGGTTCACTTAATGGCACCCCTAGTGGAAATGTGTGAAAGCCCTTAAAATAAAATCATCTTATTTTGCTGAAACAAAAAGTCAAATCCAATCTTTAGTTTAAGCACCTTTATTTAGTGGAGCAAAAATCCCATGTTTATATGTATTTTTGTTAGCAAACCTATCTAGTTGGAAGTAGACAGCGTCTAACGGTTGCTATGGAGACGCGTTAACCTCAACATGCCACTCTTTGCTGCAGATCTGTAGATAAGAAGTTTGAAGATTATTTTTTCTTATCTTCCTCATCATCCTGTTCACTGTGGAGGATGACAGGATGAATATTGCTCCTCATCCAGCCTGGTTGATAAACATTCGATGAAAGAAATGGGCCTAATTGATTACTGATTGGATACCTTAAATATCAGATTAACTTAGAAAATGAATGTATAGATTGAAAAAAAAGGCTTTATGTAGTTATTTCTAAAAAGATTGTGAAGAGTATTAGTAATTTTGTCACCACTTATTTTTGTTAAAAAAAAGCTTTTTTCTCTTAACAAGGGATATTTTCCCCCCCCACTGAATAAATGTATTGAAATTAAAGGTTTGAGTTTTCAAAATTTTCCAAGTAAAGTTTATGCTACAGTGAAAAAATATATATATTTATAGTTTAAGATTTATATATTTATATATATTTTTAATTTATTTTTTTGTGCAGAAATTTATGCATGTCAAGGCTTCCATATTTCCTGTAGCAGAGCATTTTCCTCAGCTAAGAAGCGACTTCAACCTAATTGCTGACTTCAAAAAAGTTTTACACATTTTTAAATGGTCATTTGATGGGACTCTTCCTCTTCTAAAATAAATTAAGGCTCAAAAGGTATTTTTTGGAGGTTATTTAAAATCATCCACAAGTCTACACAACTATTCAAGATGAAAATATTTGAAGTTGAGTCAACTGAGGCATTATTTGCAGTAAAATTAGATATGTCAGTGGCCTGAAAGTATCTTAAGTAAGAGCAGGACGGAAAAGCCTCAGGGCTGAAATAATACAAGAGATTAACATTGTTTCTTCTGAAAAGAAGGTATGTAAATAGCCAACTGGAAAAATGTCAAGTCACTGCAACTCTGCAGTTTCTTAATGTATTTTGGGAGTTGAGGGTTTAACTCCAGGAGCTTCCTTATGCAAAGACTTGCTGCTTGTCACGTTCCGTGCGCTGCAGCAACTTCAGCTCAAAGCTGACAGCACAGGTTGGAGTCAGCTGATCGCTGTTCTGCTCGGTGCTGTGTGCAGCCTGCCAGCACAACCAGTCTGTAAATGGTTAACTCCTCTCCTCTGAGCTGCCAACGCTACATGTTGAATTCTGCCCTGGGCAGACTCGCCAGACAAACAGTGATTAAAGTCAAAGGGTGATAGTCAGTCTTTGTTTTGAATCGGATTTTAATCTGTTTTCGTCCCACTTTTCACTGCTACTCTATTCCTCCATTTTTAATGCGTTGCATCATTCTAATCAGCTAACTTGCACATCTGGTCCTGAAATCGCTGATTTGGTCATAATGACATTACAGTTCTAGCCTCTGCACGTTTTGCAACCTAAGCAAAGCAGGCAACCAGCGACTGGGACACTGACGGAAAACCACGTTCACCCAGCTGTAGTATATGTGTATGCATGCTCATCCCGTGCTCTGCACGTTCATATGACCTACAAAATGCTCAAGTGAAAGTTGGAGGTTACACAAAATTGATTGTGCAAGTGCTTTCCTTCTATCTGAACCACCTTTGGCTTTGCTCAGTGAAACATTGACTATGTGTGGAAATCTGTTGATATGTAAAATATTACTCAAAGATATGCACCAATTTGTTAGTAACAGGAGGTCGTTTTTTTTCCCCTTCTGTCAAATGTAACGGTTAATATTTTTTTCTGTTTCGAGCAGCAAAAGCTCGTCTCTTTTTACCTCAGAGAGGCGCTGATCAGTTCTCCGGCTCGATACAGCTGACCGGTTTACACATCATTCTAAAAAATGTGCTGCATGTTTCTTGTTTTTGTTTAGTTTTGAAGATTATTATCATTTATGCATCAAAGCATATGCCCCTAACCTTTATCTGAGGTGTAGCAGAGTGTGGATTCATTTATAGATTGAAAAATGTGGGAATTAGTTTCATTACATTTAATTTTAAGAAAATCATTTATATTCAGAGATATACTAATTACAATTGTCCTTGTCATATGCCAATACTTTTGAAGAAGTATAATAATATGTACTCACTGGCCAATTTATTAGGAACAATTTTTCAGTTCCTTGGTAAGCCAAATAGCAACTCCAATAGCCAGTCACGTGACAGTAACTTAATTCATTTTGGCATTTAGATGTTATTGAATTAACACAAACAAAGCATCAGAAGGTAGATCTACATGTCTTTGAATGTGTCTTGTTGCTTGTTGTCAGATGGGTTTTGCAGAGTTTTTCAGAAGCTGCTGATTTTCTGGGATTTTCTCTCAGAACCGTTTGCAAAGTGGTGCGAGGTGATAACAGCGCAAGGTGTGCAGAAGTGGAATTTGGTCTAAACAGAATGCAAGCATAGACTGGTTCAGTCTGGTGGTGCTATAATGCAGGGTTTACTGCAGTGTATTATAAGCCTGGCGGGCCACCAGGCTTTACTTGTGCCCCCACCAGGCTTAGCATTGCTTATTTTTTAAAAGATTTTTTAAAAAATGTTTGCATTTTTTAAGACCTTATAGTTGGTGTTCAGGTGTTAATCTTCCAATCTTTTAATAAAACATGATTATCAAGTGATAGTTTCAAATTTCCTGTCAACTTTAAACATTTTTTAACTCAAAAAGACGACGAGTCGCTGGATGAATGACTGCCTAGCGCCTCAACCACCAGGCTTAGCAAGTTTTCTGGGGGAAAACCTTGTAATAGGATAGGGGATATTTTCTTGGCACCATTTTTTGTATTTGTTTTTTGTTTTGTGGCTACGCTCAGCCTAAAGAAGCTACCGGAAGCCCTCCTCATTCGAGACTGATTCCCAGCTTCACGATCCGGTAATAACGCCTGATAACATCATTGGTAAGATGTTTCCAGTGGCAGATGTTTTGAAAACAAGTTTCAACACACAGCTCTCAACTTTCAGGACGAGACAATTGACTTGTGTGTACTATTGCTTTATTGACACTGACATATTTAATATGCAAGTCAAACTGGTCCAGTCAGCTCAGAGATGAGCTGGAGGAGAACACCTGTTTGCTTTGCCCGGACTGGTTTCGCTTCATTTTTTCTAGAGTCTTCTTTACATTCTGAGAAAAGAATTTAGTAACGATAGCGTGACCTCTTGCTGCATTCATTTACTTTTTTCCCCCCTTCGCCTCCAATGATTGTGCACTTTTTGTGTTTATCAGTGAGCTACTGTGTAGCGAAGGCTCAGGAGTCAATTCTCCGTGACTCTCACTCTGTTAGCGCCTCACCGACGGACAAGCAAACCTTACAATATAGTGTCAATCTAATCGAGCAGAGAAGCAAATCATTATGGTTGCAATAATTATTTTAAAAGATTAGAACAGATTAGATTACCTTGCCACGGTTATCAAAAAAATTATAGCATTGTTGTGAAGTCTGAGAGCTTTATAACATTATAAACTGACTTTTAAATACCTGCGAACACAGAACTCTTCTAAATTACATAATTCAAGCCAGTCAAAACAACAAACGTCACCTCCAGCTGCTGGTATTTGGTGTGACGAACTTGGGTGAAAACGCCACAAAGCATACGCAACAGTGTAGGATCTAAACAAAAATAATATTAAACTCTAGGGACAGTATGACTGAGCGAGACTGAAGCTGTCTTTTCTAAATAAAAAAAAAATTCTCACTGTATCGAAGTTTTTTTTAACGCGGCCAAGATTTAACAAGGTTGTTGAGTCAGGCCCAGTCCCACACCCCGATCCAAAGTCGAGCAAGACAAAAGCAAAAGTGAGAATTTTGATCACGCCTCAGTAAGTGGTTTCAGGTCACAGCCTTTTGTGTCATACTTTCTGTGACGCTTTTATAGCACTTGAAGCCGTTTTTGAATGTGAGACTCGTTTGTGTGCTACTGTTGCACTGTAAATAAATAAAAGTGTAAGTTCAAACAGATAATCATCACTCACAGTCATTAATATTTTTTTGTTTGCTTTTGCTTGGTATTTATTCACGTATGATCAAAAAAGTTTAAAAAAAAGTATAACTTATGAAAAAAAACTGAAGAATTTCAATAGAAAATGACCTTTTGATGAGGAGAAAGGTGGAGCACACGGCAGCAGCAGCAGTTTTATGGTTTCAGCTAAAAGGAAGTGAAACTTCAAGTGCGTTACAAAAGCACATTCTTAAGAGATCTGAATCTCCTGGCTGGTTACTCATTCAGTTAACAGCATCTCTGTTCTCACTCCTCTTCTCTTACAGGCTGAACATCCAAAAGAGTGGTTTACAGGCTAAAGCCTCCTCTGATTACGCTCTTCAAAGCAGATCCGAATCTCATCTGGAACAGTCGGTAACGTCATAATGGATCACCGACGTGTCCCAGAAACCCTTGAAATCCAGACCAGGAAGAGTCTGATCGTCATGGTTTGATTCGAGAGCCATCTGAACACACACACACACGCCGTCAGCCACGATGGAGATGAGATGTCTGGATAAGGACACGTTGTGGGGTTCAACATGGTTTGCCTAAGAGACATGACCTGGAGTTGCTGGGATTTCCTCTGAGCTGCTCGGACTGGGTTTTGGGGCTTCGCTGTGGTTACTAATGGAAACGAGCGTCATCCTGTTTACATCCCTCATCTCTCGGGAAATCCAAACTTGACTGAATAGATTTTTGTGTAAAGGTTCTTTGCAAGATGGAGCGCGTGAGGAAGCGTGCTCCTGTTCAACGCCTGACGCCAGTGACATAAGAAGAATTTAAACCGATAAAGACTGTATGACTCTGGCATCCTCACGAAACACAAACCCTTAATCTGGAGTGTTTCTTTCACCGACTCTAGCATGCATTGCCCCGTCAGGAAGAAACGTCCTACGTGCGAATCTGATTTCTCGGCCATCGTTGTTCCCTCCATGCACGGGTCTGGCTACCTCGACTACACTGTCGAGAACCACGCCTCCAGGTCCTTTTTGGCCATTGATGAGTTTAGACGGCAAGAGATGCTGTGCGATCTGGTGTTGCACGTCACGTACAAGGACCGGACGATGGACTTCAAGGTAATGCCGATCCCAGATACACAGCACTTTTGACCTTTTCTCATCTGTTTTTCAGATTGTCAAACTCTTGAGTGTGGCTTCAGCACACCTGAGTCCCTGCTGTGTTGGGGGTATGCCTGTAACAGCTTTGCATGTCCAGAAACTCAGGATTGTCAATTATATTGAGGGATGAACTTTAACTGGGCCATTTTCGCACAAAATGATTAGATCGTTGACATATTATGGCTTGTTGCAACCTGCAGACTTCACTTTACCCTTTGACCTGCTGAATCCGTGTAGTGCGCGACTATAAGTTGTCATGTGAAAGCGAAGATTCATTCTTGCAAAACAATTTAGTTCATCCAGGAGGTTTTGAATAATTCACATATTTCTTATTGCAATGATCACATTTATTTTAGGTGTTGTTTATGTGACTCGAGCTCATGGCCTCCATTTGAATTGTTTATTAGAAATAGAAAAGTTTCAATATGAGCGTGAAACAGATATTAGTCAAACATACATTATTTCAAACTCCAAGCTGCCCAACAACCTGATGACTGACAGCTTCTTCATTAACTTACTGTTTACTCTTTTTTAATAGTTTGCATGTAATCACACTTTCACCTTACTCTTTATGTCAAGAACTAATAATTTTATTCTGCTTTTTTAAAGCACCTTATCCATCCCAGGTAGTTGAGTGATTATGCAAAAATAAATAAATAAAAAATCTTATTTTTGACCGAGGGGCTGAGTTGTCGCAACATTTGCGAACTTCATGTATTTTAATATAAAATGGTGACAAAATGCTTCCAATAAAAACATCGTCTGAGTTAAACAATGGGATGTTATTAAACCTGATGTATTTATAGTTTTATTGTACCCTTGTTTAATTTAAACTTCTTGCTCGGTTATAAATTATTAACAGGATTTGTTCCCTTCAAGATAATTTGAGGGACAAATCTCAGCTACACAGCTGGGTGATTCTTATGTCCTGCCAAAATGGCCTAAATGTACTAAATACACTAAATACCAGAAGATCTGTGTCTGTCCAAAGGAAATTCAAAAATGATATTATTTTTGGAGTTGACTTTGAAGATGACAAGTTCACGATTAAGTGTTCAGGAAATAAATAAGTAAAAAAAAAAAAAACAAGAAAAAAGATTGGTGCATCTATAAGCTTTTGGCAATATATTATGAAGTAAAAACAAACTTTTTCAAGATTATTTAAAAAATGGAAGCATCAACAAGAGAAGGGATTTGCGCTGAAAGAAACATTTTACGGTTTCCCCTCATACATACTGTTTTATTTACTTAATGATCAATAACTACTTGTGTGTTTTCAGGTTCACAGAGTGGTGCTGGCCTCCTGCAGCGCCTTCTTCAGGGCCATGTTCACCAGAGGCTTCAAGGAGTGCAGCGCTTCGGAGGTCACCCTGCGCGACGTGTGCCCCGAGGTGGTGGGGAGACTCATCGACTTCGCCTACACGTCCCGCATCACGGTGGGAGAGAAATGTGTGCTGCATCTGCTTCTGGCCGCCATGAGGTAAACGCTCCTAAAACGGCAGCGCGACTTCGAGGGAAAGCGGGGTGAATTCGAAAGGCCGACTCTCTCCTCACGCTTTGCTTTTCTCTTACTCCCCGGGAAGATACCAGATGGAGGACGTGGCAAAGGCGTGTTGCGATTTCCTCACAAAGCACCTGGAGCCGGCCAACGTCATCGGGATCTCCCGCTTTGCCGAGGAGATCGGCTGTACGGAGCTGCACAAGACGTGCCGGAAGTACATCAACTCGCACTTCAGTGAGGTGAGGAGCTCAAACCCTCGAGTCTCTTCGTACGGTTTGCTGAAAGCTTCGCTCTGGTGAAACGTATACCAAGAAAAGCAGCTGTACGTCCTGTGAATTCGGTTTAAACGTTGTACAAAGAAGGAGACCGCTGAAAACATCAACGATATTGCTTCTAAAAGTAAATCTAAAAGTCGAGCTAGCTTACAATGATTACATGCTGAGTTGCTTGCTAACATACCAGGTTGGTGCTACCATGTTGTTTTTATGATAGTTCCATTCATGAAAACGTTTGACAAAACAAGTGCTCTTTTTCAGAAACTTAGCGCTTTTCTTTGAACGTCTTCAAATGCAATGATTGGTATTTCAGCTGCTTTCTGTGCAGCTCTGCTACATTGTGATCTGTCGAGTGATATCACACATCACACAGACATCTGAACAGAGCAGAGGACACTGCTAAGATGGACTGAGAGCCAGCCAGTATGTTTTTGTTTTATCGTTACGTCACTGTTAAAATTTAAAAATGCTCACGTTCGTAAAAATTAGCTTTTTATAAACTTTGGGCACAAAAATGGGTCTGAATCTGGCAGTAGCTTCATCAAACATGTACCAGGAGTTTTTGTGAGAGACCTTTGATTATGATCATTTAAAAAAAGAAAAGCTTTGATCAGGATATTTTCATTTTAGTCTTTTACATGTCCTTTGCCTGAAGTAACTCAGCCTTGAACCTTTCCTGGCTGTGCTTTCAGATCCTCGGTCAATTTCAGATAAATTTCCACTTTCTTTTCCACTGACTTCACATCGTCCACCACGCGTGTTAGAAGTCAAGCCGTGTGGGGAGTCTATGCATAAGCCAGCGCCATGGAGACTCCTCAAAGCAAAATGCTGGTTATCAAAGAAGCTAACAGCTAAATCGTTGGTTGCTGCCTTTCATTTGTGCAATGTGAAATGTGTCACACAGCATGCTGACCTTGCACAATCTGATAAGTCAGCGAAAAGTTCAGCTGCACTGTGTCGTATCTGAAACCCAACTGATTGGTATCAGGGACAGACTACCAAAACTCAAAAACTTTGGCGCATGCGTTATACTTTAGGGTTGTTTTCCCTCTGTGTAACATTTTTGGATTTGGGAATGCAACAAAATTGTTCAACATGAAAAATACGCAAAGTGAACGTTTTCTAAAGCAGCTGGTTTTGTCTTTCTAACTCCAGGTAACCAAAGTAGACGAGTTCTTCAGTTTGTCTCACTGCCAGCTGCTGGAGCTCATCAGTCAGGACAGCCTGAAGGTGCTCTGTGAGTCTGAGGTACGTAGCAGCACCACAAACAAATGGTTGCATCTATTTGTTGCTTCCTATTTTTTTTAAATTAAATAACGACACTGCTTTCACCCTTTTTTTTTCGCCATAATTTGCATGTTAAAACAACATCCTTACAGGTGTATAAGGCGTGCACAGACTGGGTGAGCTGGGACATGGAGAGCAGAGCCCAGTACCTACATGCGCTGTTGAACGCCGTTCATATTTATGCGCTGCCTCCCAAGTTTCTAAAGAACCAGCTGCTGTCTTGCCCCATCCTCAGCAAGGTAAAAAGCCCCAGCTCGGAAATCTAACCAGAGATCTGTTCTGCTGGAAACCGCGCATTCGAGTGTTTAGTTCTCTGTTCAGTTTCAGACGACTCGTGCTTTTTAAATTGTTGTTCAATTTGTTTATCTCCAGGCCAATTCCTGCAAGGACTTTCTGTCTAAAATATTCCAGGAAATGACGCTGATGAAAATCACTCCTGCACCCATTCGTGGAACCCAGCTCATCTATGTAGCCGGAGGGTATGATCTCTGTAAATCCTCAACAGTGACTCGATTGTTTTTTTATTAGACCCTTGAGTTTTTTTTTTTGGTTTCATACAAATGGATTATATTTGCCTCCAGAAGGAGGTCTAGCCTGCCACCCAGTGGATTATTTTAGGAAACACAGCCATGCGTCTCAAAGAGGAGGCATTCTTCCCTCCCAACTTTTTCTATTGTCAGCAGTTTTCCATTCAGTAGCTGATAAATAAATATATTTTTTTAGGACTTTCATTACATATGAAATCATTCATCTGCTTGAATCTGACAAAGTAACAATTACTCCTGTGGCTGCTGGACATTAACTATCACAGTTAGAAAAAGGTTATCTCAAGACTTAACCAAGCATAAAATAAACACCAGGTAAACTTAACATGCATTTCCAAAAACATATATGTTCAATTGGTTCATGAAAACTGAAGGGTGTTTGAAACTACGACTGTTTAAAACATTAAAATACCTTCATATTAGGAATCAATTAATGCCTAAAGTCAACACTTTAGGCATTAACGTTAGATAGTCTTTGTACGAACAAAGACTGTCTAGATATTCTATGTGTAGATATCTACACATATAGATATAAACATGTCCGTATGTCTATTTTATGAAATCTACCTCATTTTTCTGAAGTAAGTGAAGACGATTAAAATCCTGAATTAATTTCAGTTCAGTTTAAAATACCTTATTTATGCCAAAGGGAAAATTAAAGTGTTGCCAAAACTCATATCACTTAAGTATCTTCAAAGAGTCGTTGTGATTGGTGACGCTGTGGGCATGAGTTATTTCCGCTAGCAGTCTGTCTTGCAGCGTATCTAAAGAGGCCTCTGACTGAAGACGCTGCTGTTGTGTGATGGATGGTTAGAAAGCCGTTCCTATCCATTCCTGTTGCGATCGACTAAAGAGACGGTTTGAACCGACTCCTGTGGGACTTGGTGCTGTAGTTCAGGCTTTTGAGATGCTAATCAGCTGCTCCCACTTGTACAAACCGCACCTTGTTGCCACAGTTACGCATCAAAACAACCGTCTGAAAGTAAAAAAAAAAAAAANACATAACAGAGCGTCTCCAATATGCTGCCACCATTACCATGCTAATCAAGCTAACGCATGAATAAAAATAGTCTCGTGTCACTCTGAACATTTCTCTGAGAACTTACTCACCCTTTACGTCTTTTCTCTCTTCAGATACCGGCAGCATTCCCTGACCACCATGCAGGCGTACGATCCCAGGAGGAACGTCTGGATGAAACTGGCCGACATGGGAACTCCATGCAGTGGCCTGGGAGCCTGCACGCTGTTTGGACTCATCTACGCTGTAGGTCTAATCGCTTACATTGTCGAGCTTGAGTCCATAAATAATGTCCTTCCTTTATAAATTGATCAAAAGAATGCATGGATAACAATGTTTTTTGTTGTTTTTTTTACTTTAGATTTAGGTTACTTGAAATGAGACGATTCTCATGTGATTTTCTTTTTCTCTGTTTTTGTAATATCCAGGTGGGAGGCAGGAACCTGTCTCTGCAGACTAACTCGGACTCCAGCTCTCTGTGCTGCTACAACCCGATGACCAACCAGTGGAGCCAGCGAGCCTCCCTCAACATCCCCAGGAACCGGGTCGGCGTGGCCGTGGTGGATGGCTGCATCTACGCCGTGGGCGGCTCCCAGGGCTCCGTGCATCACAACACGGTGGAGAGGTGAGACGCTGTGTGCACTGATCTATGCAGGCCCTCCAGAAATAATTCAACATAAGCGACGGGATGAATGGAGATGAGAGTTTCACTGCTTTACTTTTAAATCGCGGTGAGCCTCCCTTTGGGTATTTCTCAGTGAAACCTGCAGAAGTGGTTCAGCAGATTTACTGCTTGTAGCCAAATCAGACAAAACATGTTGGGGCAAACCTTTCTGGAATGTCAATCTTGATGGGAATGCTTTGCATCTCCTTGCTGCCTGAAGTAGCTGCGTCGACGTCATTCTGTTACCAAGAAATGATTTTCTTTCTTTTTTTTTTTTAGCCCTTTTTCAAAAACAATGGATTTCTAAGAGGACAATTCATTGGCATTCATCTGCACCGGCTTCATGAGGAGATGATGAATTTGATTAATGCTTTTAAAACGTGGTGTAAAGAATAAATGTTATAAGCATTAATAAGAATTATGTTATTAAAAAAACAAGGCAAGAAATTCACGGAACAGCCTCGGCATCAATACGGTTAAACTGAGAGGAGGAGATAACGTCTCTGCTGCTGGTAAAATACCACGAGAGCAGAGGACGGATTAGCTGGTCAAAGGTTTAATGCTGATGCCGTTTCCAAGGACACCTGGTCAAGGTGACCGCAGCACAGATCGATTTGTAACTCCAAATCAAAGAACAAAATGCATGACGCAAAAGAACTATAAACCAAGCTGTTTCCTTTTTTATGTATTTTATATATATTTATTTATTTATTTATTTATTTTTTACTTGACAAAAATCTGTTTGCAAGACATCATCAGTCTTGAAAGCAACCACAACAGCAGTGAATATCAAATCTGACAAGATCTGAGGTCATTTCCTGTCATGTTGGACAGAGACACTTGCTGCTCTCTGATTTGCTGTAACTCTGCGGGACTTTGTCGGTTTCCTTCCTCCCCGATTTAATGGTTCTGCATCAAAGTCGTCTCTGGGTTTGGTTATCTGTTCGTCTGAAACACATGAGTGTGATGTGAAGTTTGGCGCAGCAAAAGTTGGCTCCTAAACAAGCTTTTTAACTTTTTGAATTTGCACATTTGTACCAACTATTGGGGTATATGCAGGTGCATCTGGTCAAACTGGAGAGCATGCAGACTTTTATCCACATTGCTCTGCATTCAGCTCTTACTTCTGCTGCTTGTTCGCCTTGTTGTTTTTTTTTTTTTCTTCCTCTTCCTCTCAGGTTTCCACTAATGAAAATTTAAATGTGCCATTCCTGCCTAATTGTCTTCTTCTTCTTCTTCTTCTACTGCTGCTGTTCCTGCTTGGTTCTCTTTAGCTTTGCTTGGTCTCTGACCTGAAACCCCATCGGCCTCCTGCCCCCAGGCTCTGAGGTCAGAGGCTCCTTCCTTCCTCACACGCTCAAAGAACAGAGACGCATCGATCACTCCCTGACATGTCGAACAATACGGACACGGAGCGATAAGATTGGAGCTAAAGATCAAACTCGCACCGTGTTGGCTAATAGAGACGTATTTCAGCATTCACACCCGACTTGTCTGACTGAATTGAATTCAATATTCTGAGAGCACGTTGCTGCACACAGACACCTGTTACCTCTAAAGCCGTGTCAGCACTGAGCGTTTTAAGCGTTCGTTCCACATTACGGAGAGGTTTTCGGAGTCGCTGACAGATGCCTCCAATTGAAACCAAGTTTGGTTGGCGCTCCCGGCCGACCTTCCCCTGCCTTTTAACTCTTTAAAGATTCACGTTTGTTTTACTTTGTGCAAGTGTAGCTCGGTAGGTGTTATGTATAATTCATTCAAGAAATGAGTTTCTGAAGAAGGTCCCGAGGGGGCAGAGAGAGAGAGAGAGAAAAAAAAGTAGAATTTAATGCATGCAATTAAAATAATGAGGTTTACAGAGACGAGATTTGATGCGCTGCAAAAATACAATGAATTCAGAGTAAATTAATCTTAAGAACACAGTTTTATTTGCCTTTAATTTCATCCTGTTTATTGAGATCATTAACCTGAACTATACCACTTATGATTCCCCCCCCCCCCTCCATGCCTCACATTCTGCAGCTTTGCAAATTAAACGTTTTTTAGTTTTTTTTAGAAATTCCTAGATATGCAGGAGCGTATATTTACAGCAAATCCAACAACTTTAATTTTTCATGCTAAATCTTGGCGTCGTCTTGAGCCGGTAACTTTTAAAGTGTCTCCAGGTCAACATGTTTGCCTCCAGCCGGCCTCCTGTGCTGTTTCAACATCTTCGGCTTCGCTATAAAGCTTGTTAATATTTGCCGAGCACGGTTGCGGGCTTAACCTAATCCACTCAAAGTTGACTGGCTCTCGCAGACCAAGGAGGTCGTTGCACTCGGCCGCACCTCCCTCTGCATCCGTTTGAAGTCTGCAGAAGTGCTGCGGTGATTTATTGGAACCGATTGTTAAGTAAAGTCATTAAAGGTAGATGGCGGACGATCGCCCGACTGACTGAACGCCGTTTGCTCCCTGCAGGTGGGATCCGGAATGCAACCGCTGGTCTTTCGTGTGTCCGATGTCCGTGGCTCGACTCGGAGCGGGCGTGGCGGCCTGCGGGGGGGCTCTGTACGTGGTGGGGGGGTATGACGGACAGAACCGCTGGAGCACGGCTGAGCGATACCTGCCCGACTCGAACACCTGGCACCCTCTGGCTCCCATGAACACTAGACGCAGTGGACTGGGTGAGCTGGATTTGACCACACTTGTGTTTTTTTTGTTGTTTTTTTTAACTATAAACATTAACAATCTCCGACTGATTTTGCTTCTACTTTTTTTTTTGTGTGCGTTTTGCAGGATTGGTTAGCATGAACTCTTACCTGTACGCCATAGGAGGCTACGACGGGCGGGACCAGCTGTGCTCAGTGGAACGCTACAACACCGCCAGGAACATCTGGGAGCCCAGGGCCTCCATGAAGCACTGCCGCAGCGCGCTGGGCGTCACGGCCCACCAGGGACGCATCTACGTCTTCGGTCAGTCTCGGCGCTGATGTCGGCCGCATAACACACAAGTCAGAAAAAACTCAGTGGTGTTTTGATGGTGTGTAACGCCTGCAGCAGTTTTGGAGACAAAAACGCTTTGCTGATGAGCTGAAAGGAAAAAAAAATGTATAAAAATCTTGTCAAGTTGCTAAACGCGCTGAAGTCCGAAACGTCTGCCTGCCACATTTCTCCTCAGCTGATGTTTGTGGAAATGTTTAGATGGACGTTTTTGCAGTGTGTGCGTAAACGTGCAGACTTTATGCAAGTCCATAATTTAAATATGTTGTAATTACATCCAACTTCAGGCAAACAGACACATAAGTAGCACATACACTGATTGTATGTTGTCTCCATTTTTATAAATTAAGGAAGTGATGCAATAGAAACAAATTATTTTTCCATCAAATTGCACTCAAGACTGCATTTATACTTGTCAACCTTCATATTTAGCCTTTTCCAATGGTATATGCATAAATCCGAATAAGGACTTCATTTTAATTAGCACTCCAGTGCAACCATTTGCACTCAGCTAATTAGTAAACGTTTGTGAGTTCAGCTACGGCGTTTAAAGAAAGCATGAGAATACCTCTTTTCTGTCAAATGTCCTGTAGGAAAGACAGGAAATGTGTGAAGGACGGTGCAAAAGAAACTTTTTTTTTTTTTACCTACATGCAACTTTCTTTGGATGTGCAGATAGATTAGATCAAAGCGTGTTCATGTCTTAGAATGGCCTAGTCGAAGTCCACACCATTAGGAATCTGTGGTAACACTTTATCGTTGACGCACTACTGGTCTTCCACCAAAAATCCTGATTAAACACTTTGGAGTTTGTAATGCGAAGCAGAATAAAATCGTTTTAACGGGCGCCATTTTAAGGCAGCGTAAGATAATTTTAACGACACCTGATTTTATGCCCAGGTCATAAAATCTCTGTGTGTTTATGTGTTTCCAGTATTCTTCTTCTGGTTTGTTAGTTTGAAGCTTGAGAAGAAGAACAATAATACCATAAACTAATTAGGTCATTCTGATTGTTTTGCAGGCAGGTCGATAAGCAGGTGATGCTTTGTTTTTACAGAGAAGGAATGGACTCTGCTTTAGCTTTAACTTTAATGTCAGCAGGTAGTGAAAACATGCTCGATGGATATCGAGTTCCTATACATAAAATCTATATTTGCTAATCCTGAACTGGGCTAATAAACTGGTTAAATGACTTTAAGCTGATTCCTTCTTTAACGCCGCTCTGTTTCAGGCGGGTTTAACCAGCACGGCTTCCTGTCCAGCGTCGAGTGCTACTGTCCGGACCAGAACGAGTGGGCGCTCATCACCGACATGCCCATCGGACTCAGCGGCATGGGCATCACCGTCACCATGGAGCCCTGCCCCGGCCCCCTGCCCGAACAAGAAGACGAGGATGAGTCCATGTAGGGCCAAATGACGAAGAGGCGTTGCAATCAAGAAGCAAAAAAATCAAGCGAAGAGGGTTCTTGGAATCAAAAGACGTTCCAAAATCAATAAAAAAAAAAAAAAAAAAAACTTTTTTATGTCGCCTCCTTCATGGACTTTGCGGAGACGGCACAGTTTAATTCCCCTCCTTGATGCGGTCCGAAGGGTAGTTCCTGTTTCAAGCCACAATCACGCACAAAAAAAAAGAAGCTACCCGACTGAAAGGAATGTTTATTGACACTTTTTCTTAGAAAAAGAAAAGACAAATAAGGCTTTATTTAGCCTTGATGAAGGAAGGATTCTCTCATGTTGATATTTCCCCTTTTTTGTCCCCTACAGGTCGTCAGAGTGGCATAAAATTTCTAAAAAGTCAATTTAAATAGATTTGATTGTTTCTATTTCTATTCTTTTCTGTCTTTTCTGTTTGCATCTTTGACAATTATTCTCAAAAGTTAACCCCTGTGTTAACTTTTATTGATTTTATTTATTAACTTTTAAGTTAATCAATGTTTTTCGACTTACACCAGTGAGACCATGATGGATAATTTTCTTCTAATTTCCACCTTTAAGTTAATCTACATCCTTTACTATTTACTATTTTTCAAAACAAATTTGCTGTGTGGCAAATGTAGCTGCATAGAGTAATCACTACTTGCGATCTTTGTTTTTAATGATCCCAATGCAAAAAAAAAAAACGTTAACCCTGTTTACCTATTTCAACATTCATCAACCTTATTGCATATCAATTAGCGATATATTGGTTATTGCCATGACATTATTCTGATTCTACTTGTTTCGTTTCCAGTTGAATTGTGTATAAATGTAAATGTTTGTCATGGTCTCATTTCTTGGTGTTTTAATTGGGTTTTGTAAAGTTTTGAGAGCCACTGGTTCCTGTTCAGAAGAAGCACTTTAAAAAAAAAAAAAAAAGATTTTCTGCTGTTCATTCAATCCCCTAGTTTTCGTGTACCGATATTCCTGTGCAATCTTTTTTTTTTTATTGTTGTTGTCTGTGACAATAAATGTAATTTTATAAGTTAATTATAAACATATTACTACCAGTGTTTACGTAATAATCCAGTTTTTTTTTCTTTAACAAACCTCTCCTCTCGCACCGTTGCAGTTTCAGTGGATTCCGTAGCAGTCCTTCGTGTCGCCACTAGATGGCGGAATAAGGCTGAAAATCGTGACAGACGGAGGTCTAAAATGTGTTCCCATCCTGACAAACAATAGGAGACTAAAATATGCAACAATGCAACGTGGGCACGATGATGAGCTGTGATGCGTTTGGCTCGTGTTTTATTCAGACTCGCAGCTGCCGAGAAGCTTTCATGCTCGCAGTCCCGAAGCAAAGACACACCAGGCCACTGGACCGCGAACAGAGTTAGTCATCAAACACAGACGTCACTCAGAGTGTTTGCGTCCTCCTCTTCCGCGCTGCTGCTCCCCGTCTCCTCCATGTCTCACCTGCAGTTATCCCAGCAGGACTTCAGACAGCAAGGTCCTGTTCTGCTGAGCGCAGCCTCGGTCACCTCGTCAGGTTTCCGAGATGAACAGATGAGAGGAAAATGTTTCATTCGTCATCTGGGATAATAAGTTGGGACGTGGTTCCTTGTCCAGCTCCGAGTGCGTCTGCGTGCACGCCGTTGACAGAGCAACCTGTTGGGCGATGAGCATGGACGGGCATGGAGGAAGAGGAGGGGGCAGATTCGCGCTCGGGGCCCCCGAGGGCGCGTGCAGAGACGATCGAGAAAGTAAAGGGCTCTTACTCACCACTTGCAGCCCTACATAAGAACGAGTGACTCACATGGCGAACGCATGACGCAGGCATCTCGTACACATTTGCGCTTGGTTACACAAATACGGGTGTGCTCGCGCGCAACACACACGTTTGTTCTTTATCTCCGTGTCTGTGTGCGTGCGTTATGTGTGCATGCGCGCGCGCTGGTGCAAAAACAAAGCTGCCTGTCTCTTATTCACAGGCTGTGGAAACAGATTTGACTCAATGTGTTCATTGTCTCATGAGGGGAGGGGAATAAAGACGGGAGATGTCGCACTGTACGGCAGGGAGATTTGCCTTTTGCCGAGAGTCACTGGAGGAAAATTAGCAGGCATGCAGATGTAGGCTGTTGTACATCTTCTGCATGTTCGCCGAACAATTGCACAACCCCAGGAGAGAATCTGATGCTCACAGACACAGGATGCAGTGACTGATATTCATAATGAGTAGCTGCTTAGCCCAGTTATTATTGAGGGCAAAATCATGGTTGAGTGGCCTAAAGAAAGCCAAAAGAAGGCACGTTGGTAGTTAAGAGAAAATCAAATGGGATAGAAGGTGCTCTTGTCAAGTGAAACCAAAATAACGCACCATAATGAAATCATAAGGTGGTGGCAGCATCATGCTGTGGGAAGAGCTGGGCAGAGCTAATTCTGGGCACTCTGGTCCAGTTAAAGTCCAGACCTAAGTCAACAAAACATAACAAACAAAGTAAAAGTCATTGGGATCTGCTTTTCTGTGACAGTATTTGCTATAAAATGTTTAGAAGACTTGATAGGAAGATGGATGAAGCCAACATCTTCTGTGGAGATGCATGGTAGTGGCAGCATCATGCCGTATATGTCTGGGTTTTCCTTTTTTTTCCAATTAGCAGTGGCAGAACATGTTCTGTGTTTGAACTGATGGAAATAAGACTTTCTGAGTTATCAAAACTACCATCTCCATCTAAACCTCCAATCTGTATGTCAGACCTAAAACCATTAAAGGACGCGATCCCTTTAATTGGCAGACCTATCCATATCGCACGCTGATTCATATTTAATTATGCTTGACATGTCCTTAGTAACAGGTATGTACCACAGGCCTTAAAGGTTTACTTGAGATGTTCTCTAGATGTAAAAAAAAATGCATTCCTGGATCTAATCCTCCTGTCTTGGGTAAAATTATTAAAAATACATATTTTCTAATTAATTGTGAGCATTTGCACAGAATTGGTCTGTGTAGACGCTCATCTTCCAGCAAAGCAACAACCCAAATCACACAACCACAGATGCAATGGCATGGTTTAGGTCGAGGGAGATTCTGATGTCTAAATGGCCCAGTCAAAGTCCTTATCCTCTCACCGACGCTCCTAGTGGAATCTAACTCGGTTTGAACTATTTTGCAAAACAGAATGCAGAAAAATCTCCATCTCTGGATGTGAAAAGCCAGCAGAGAGCTACCCTGAAGTCATGCAGCTGCAATCGCATTAAGCTCACATTAGCCCTTGAAAGCACCATTTTAGACTGAAATTCACAAAACACTTTCGGATTAGTTTTTGCTTGCGTTGGTCTAACGCATAAAATCTCAATAAAACACAATCAGTGTCTGTAGCTGCACTGAGACAAAATGTGAAAAGGCCCTTTTTTTTTTTATTTGGTGTGATGCTTGACCATTAAAACAGATGAAACTAAACTCACAATCTGGTTCAGGTCATCGGATCTTAGTTCTTAGTATGTGGAAAAACTGAAAAGAGACTTTAAATTCAATCTTGACATGTAATGCAATGACACTGGTAGTATTGGTAAGCGTTCCAATGAGCTTTATTCTGCTGGATGTGGTATGTTTGGACTTATTTAGATCTGGGTTGAACTGAGGCTCTCCAGGACCTGAAGAGGTGTGTGTGTGTGTGTGTGTGTGTGCGTGTGTGTGTGTAAAGGGGGGGACGAGATGGGGACTGTTAATGCCAGTGGGCCCTTAGGTACACGTGTGTAAGTGTGACCTTGGGAAGTGATGACCTCATCAACATCCCTGCCTGCAAAGCTAATCTGTTTCATTCTGAAGGATGCTCTCGCAATGGAGCCACTCATGAAGGTGACATTGGTGAGTGGGGCTGCTGGTGGCGTGGACACACACCTCTCTCTTTCTCTCTCTCTCTCTGAGGCGCATACACAAGCACGTTGAAATACGGATTACAGGCACGGCACATGCAAGTAGGTGAGTGTGCTGCAAATGGGATAGAAAATGTGGAGAAAATTCATAAGAACTCTCGTTAATAAACCACCGCAAATGCAAAATAAACCTCCTCGGTTTGCGTCTGCTCAGGGCCAAAAACCCTTGCAGCAGCAGCCGCCGCCGCTGCGTGACGCTGGCAAACAGATCAAAATGCTGCAGATTTCTGCTCTCAGGGCAACCCAGTTGTTTGTGTTTTTGTGCATAAGTTTGGACTCAACAAACATTTCCGCATCCACGTGCAGTTCGGTAGCTAATCTCCGGCAAGCACCCAGCAGGTGTGAATGAAAATAAAGCTTAAGAGTTTTTCTAACCTCGGGGCTGAGTTGCTGCACTAGAGGAACTTTGACAACTACACCACTTTTTTTTCTTTTTTTCCCTGATAGTGTCATCTTACACTGCATGCATCTTCACCCTCCCCACTGTAAACACATGCCCTTAAGCAAGGCACCTCTTGCTGATGCGGTGGAGCTGATGGGTAAAGAGATATGAGACTGCAAAAGCTGATTGCATGCGAGCGATACTAGCGAGAAGCTGAGCGTTCTCATGGAAGGGATCAATGCATAAGGCTGACGAGGCGCCGGTTGATGTTCGTTTTATGGTTCTTACCAATATGCTGCGATGTCACATAAAAATATTAAGGATTCATTGGCTGAAAGTTTAATTGTACCCATGCAGTTTGCAGAAAGGAAGAGGACACTTAGAGAGACATTTTCGCAGAAGGAACACGTCACTTCTTGATGGGAAATTTGGGATTTGTTCAAGTATTTCTAAAGGAAAACTACAGGACTCATCCCTCGATTAAATTAGTGCTGCAGTGGCACCGAACATGTTAGGAAGTATTCAAACTTTGCGTACCAATTATTCGTCGAGGGGAAAAAAAGTAACCCTTTGGCAAATAACAGTTTGTTTACAAAATCATTAGTGCCAAATGCATCACTGGCTTTAGCATTTCCTTTTATGTGTACTTTCCTTTTTAAATTGTTTGGCGTATCCATCATTTTTTTGTTTAGTAGTCTGTGACGTTTTATTTCAAATGCATCGTGGAATAGGCCGTGGCTTGATGAGGACCCACATTTATCACGCTCAAAATTAGAGGACTGTTGGAGAAAATGCCATCTTGTGGTCGCCGACTTTCCATAACAGACATTAGGAGTTATGTACATGCCTAACCCCTAGAACCCGACGGACCCACCGGTGGGTCCAGCTGCCACGACCTCGGCTCGCTCTGTAAACAAAGGCTCCACGTGCCTTTAAATTTTTTTTTATTTTTTATTATCCGCTAAAAGAGGCTTTGATCTTTCAAAAACTATTCCGCATAAAGGTTTTGCCCAAAATGTTAAGTTTAAATTTATTTATACCCCCTGAGGGTATAAGAGGCTAATGGTTGTTTGGGAGGAGTGAGAGAAAATGCCTTCTTTTACTGTTCCGTCCAAACAGGAACGCGACAGACGGGATCGGTATTGAGCTTTCTGGTTATGGTTATGAACTACGGTCTGGTTATGAACACAATACCACGCTCCTGCTCAGGGTTAAGTATGGTGGAGGATCTGTATTGCTGTGGGCCTGTTTCTCCTCTAAAGGCCCTGGGAGTGTTGTAGGGGGCACCCCAACGTAAAATAATTCAAAAATAAAAAACTCGAGAGATTTGTCAGAAAACTGAAAAAAAAATGGGTTGTCACTGGGACTTTCATCAGGATAATGATTCATAGCTGGATTCTCACAAAATGGTTCACAAAACATAAAATGAACCCAGATCTGTGGTAGTCTCATGCCTCAAACCTCCTACAGGAAACGTCTGTGGTAAACCAGAGAGAAGAAAGTGTCACAACACTGACCCATGGCTCTAGATCAGGGTTCTCAAACTACAGTCCAATCAATTACATTCTCATCATGGCGTCACATTCTTAAAAACTGCATAAAAAACACATCTCTTTAAATCTGTTTACATGTTGTATTTGCATAAACTGATGATAGTTTGCTGGTTTCTTATGTTGTCGTTAACTTGTATCTACAGTGTCCTATAGTGTTTTGAAAATGTGTGTTATTATACATGTATAATGTTATAAAAAAGTAGACCCAGGAATGAGCAGCTTATTTGATTCAGGTGTGTTGAAGAAAGAGAACATCTAAAAGTTGCAGAACAGCGGCCCACGAGGACCAGAGATAGTGACAATGCACCCAATGAAGATCTGCGATGATGTGGAGCTTTTCCTTTTCCAAATGGTCCAGAAACCAGAGTCCATTAAATTGTGAACCGCTATAAAATACCAAGAGACCTTAAATAAAACTCTGGAAGTTTCAGCCGAAAAACTGAAACAAGTTGTCATTGGCTCTTCCAGAAGAATAACGCTTCAACAAAGATAACGATGATCAACGTTGGTATTCTTCTGAGTCCATATTGATCCCAAATGCAAAATCATATTGAAAACTTGTGGAATGAGCTAAAGAGAAGAGGATGTAACAGGACCCAAGGATCTAAATGATCTGGGGAGACTGCATGTCAAAGCGCCTCATGCCCATTGTTAGCATGGGAACCATGGTAGAGTGCATGACATTCTTAATTAGACTGTCACTCAGTCTTCTGCCAGGGCAAAGATCCAAATTATACTGCCATGGCAACGCAAACATGGTCCACCAAATCCAAAATTGGCTTTCTTACAAGGCTGTATGAGTCCCAGACCTAAGTCCAGTTGAAAACCCTTGGGAAGAGATAAAGAGAAGAGCAGAAGAGAAGGCCCTACATGATATAAGGACATGCGTGACAATGCAACTCATGGCTATTGTTAAGTACGTTGGAGGATCCGTGATGCTGGGGGCTTGTTTCTCTTTCATAGAGCCCAGAAACCTTGCAAGAGTGCATGAAATGATGAGTTTTTTGAACATTTCGAATAATTATACATCATAAACGTAAACTGTGGTGACATGTTGTTTTGAAAGGACAATGAGAGAAAAACGCATGAGAAAATCAACCATTTTCTTTGGTTATCTCAGTCCCCAGGTCTGAAATGCTACTTTAAAAAATCAGTGAAGTGAACTGAGGAGCCCCAGGACGACTTGGGAGAAATATTCTGTAACTAAGAAGCTGAAAAGTTTGCTCTACAGTGACTTCACCCTCTCAAATCTCATCCAATGTCACAAAACAAAAACCCTACACGGCAACGCGAGCGACCAAGTATCTTCATAGTGTGTTTTTGTCAGTGTTATTAACATTTCTGAGCAGATTCAGCTGCTGTTTTCCGTCGTTGAAGGGAGCCGGCCTGTTGTGAGCTTGTAGAGCGGCGGACTGCTCTGTGCCTCCCCTTCAACTGTGTTTCTCTCAGACTCGGAGGAAAGCATGAGTGGACGGTTTCAAGCTCCCCTCTCGCTGAATTGATTCTACTATGGGTCTTCAAGAAACACGGCGCTGAAGCACAGGGGCGGACAGCTCCGAGCCCGTGTTTCCTTCTTCTCATTTCCCCACCTTAAACGGGCCACCGTACCCTGATTCTTCTTTATGTCGTCCTTAAAATTTAGCATATCACCAAAACGGGAGCGCTACCGGTCAAACCGCGTTTCCCCGACCGCGCACGTCCTCGGCTCCCCCCCTGTACCCAAACATGGTATATTCCACAATTTATTCCAGGGAAAGACTGACAGTTTTTTGGGTCATGAAGCAGCTGTTCAAGTCAGTGGTTCGCCCTCCCTCCGCAAGAATAAGGAATTAGTACATTTCAAATTAGATAACGACAAACGGCGGAGCAAGAAGAGGCAAAAGTATGACAATATGTCCGCAGAGCAGAGTAACACATTTAAACTTGAGGGGAAAATATTTTAGTTTATTTATAAATTAAAAACTATTTTTTTTTGTCCATGGCTGATTTATAATATCTCTTCACAATATTGCGTTGTCTTTTTTTTGTTGTTGTTTTGTTTTTTTGTTGGTATCTCCTTGAAATGAAGCATTGTGGCAAACAATTAAGGCAATTTCCCTTTACAATTGTGGCGATGCTTTAAAACTGCTCATCTATAACGGATGGAAAATGCCTATTGACCTCTCTTCAATAAATCCAGTTAAGGTTAGTTCACTCAACTTACCAGTTTGGCCTATTTGGACACGTGGACCTCCATCTGAACCAACTTAGCTGCTTTAGAGAACTATATTTCTTCCTCCCGAGCGTCCCCTCTGATTTGCACCTAATTTATTAATTACAACACATTCTCACACACTCGTGCATTCAGCTTCATACTGAGTGCATTGGAAAGCGTTGAGTGTATGAGGCCAGGCTGGATTTGTGCACATACATTGTTTTTGTGCATGCGCGCACGTTCAGCATGGGTCAAGCCCCTTGGAAACAGCAGCAGAGGTCCTCTGCTTTTAAGTGGATTAAAACTCCTGCACAATCCCCAGAGCCGGCAGGCATTGGACAGACTGGGGTGTAGTTTAGATGAGGACTTAAGACTGATTATCTCTCATGCTGTCTTTGTTTTTTTGTTGTTGTTTTTTTTTTGCTGTTCTGATGCAGAAATGGATAATGCTGTTCTGTGTTTAAATCTCTCTGTTTAGCATATCGAATGTGAAGAAGATATTTAATATTTGGTTCAGATTCCTGCAGTGCTGGTCAGAATTTTATGCACAAACAGGGTCAAATATACAGAAGTTTAATGCTAACCTCCTTTATCTGGTCCAAAAGCACTGTCTGATGTGGATATGTGATAATTATCTTGTTTCCTGGTTTTAAACAGGTAACTGTTGATTGGTGGCATTAGTTAATAATTTGTAGGGGTGGATTTGGTGGTTTTACTTATGGCCCTTTTCCAAGAGAACCAACTCGGCGCAGTTCGATTCGGTTCTAAACGTTTTCCAACAGTAACGGTTAGTGGTACCAACTCCTTTCTTAGATCCTGATTGACTGGGGTTTTGAGCATGTGGAGTAGGGCTGAAAACGTGACTTCTAAAAATTGCCATTCACTGACCGGCTAGTTGTTGGAGTCACTGGTTGCATCAGAACTAGTCTTGCATAGCAAAACTTCCCCACAGCCACAGCATAATGCCTCCAACTTAGCGCAGGCCATTGTCTGGACTTGTCATTGTGGAGAAATCCCAGTTTTTGTCTCCTAGCCATAAAGTGTCTCTTTAGTAGGCATTTGATTCATCCATATGTTTTGCCTCATTTTTGAGCAAGCATTTCCTTTTCAGCCACGGTTAATGTTACGGTGGGTTAACTGTGGATTGTGACGGCGGTGTTGATGTAGATTTTAGGTTAGGATACGTTCCAGCCTTTCTGGTTCTCGGGCTGATCTTAAACACCCATCCATCATCTTGCATGCTTATCACTAGTGGGGTCCCAAGCGGCGCTGGTGTTTATCTGTGGCGGTCGACTGGTGAGAGGCGGGCTGCGGTCCGGACGGGTCGCCACTCCATCGCAGTGATCTTAAACATCCCACCCAATTTCCATTTCACCCAACAGTAATGGGGGAAACTACTTCATTGCGTGCATAAAGATCCAAAACCTACATCGAAACTGAATTAAATATTAATAAAACAGTTTAACATTAAGTTTATTACTTGGGCTCGACTTCAACCCTATTGAAGTTTCCAGACTATATTTAATAGTGGCAGGAAACCAACCGGTTTAAATAAACTCTGGTATCGTTCTGGTTCTCCCAGCCATAATTACACCAGGCCATTGTTGATGGCTACAACATTATGCAGCTTACAGTCCACATTGAACTTGCATGGTAAATTAAATGCCCCACACTTGTTTTTAAAAGTTTAAACTTGTCCTATCATCTTTCATTTTAAATTCAATTTGGTATTTCTCTCCAGTGATGAGTTTATTAAAACGTCTGAGTTTTTTTAGGTCTGAATATTGTATGTTTGGTCTACTGTTTCATGCCAGGACCATTTACTTTTTCTTTTTGTGATAAAAAAAAGTATATTTTATTATCATGTTGTAATAGTAACCCTGTTACATTTGTATTTTAATTAATATTTCACTGACATTGAAGGATCTCTTCTACTAGAAATATGAACAACACAGAGACATAATCTTAAGATTTTTCTGTTGGATCAATAGATTTTTACCTTAATGTTCTGAACCAAAAAAAAAAGCTAAAATTTTCTCAATGCTTTCTACAGTCTGTGTTAATTTTACCAGTCGTGTTTGTGTGTCTGAGGCCACAAAAAAAAAAAATCAACAACAACAACTGTATAGGCCTACCTATACAACTAGAAAGAAAACAAGAAGGAAACTGTTGCTTGCTTAAGAAAAACATAAAGGTCAAACTGAAGTCTGCCAAAGAGAAAGACCATAACATCTGGATTAATTTTGTTTTTAACAGATGGATTTAGAAATGAATTGCTTGAATAAAAAACCATAATGAAAGTTTGGCACTGAATGTAACACAGCTTTTCAGGAAAATAACCATCTACCAACTACAGAGCACGGAGGCGGAAGTGTTATGGTTGCAGAACGGTTTGCTTCAGCAGGAGGATTCACTCTGCGGCGAGTCAGACGGAGCTAAAGGGAAACTGTGAAAGTATTTAGAGATGAAGATGAACTAGACCCTGCTGCATAACAAAATCCCAAAACACAGCAGTAAATTTGACACGGACGAGCAAGAAGAAATAAAAAAAAAAATTAAAAGTCCTGTAATAAAGTAAAAATCCAAATTCCTTTGTAACACTATTAGGGTTAGGCGACTTGAACATGCAGGAAACCCCTCAATCACCTCAGAGGTGAACCCGACTGCTGGATGAATACAAAATGGAAAGTCCAGCTACTAGGAGTTAGAGTTAAAATTTCCATTTTCATTTATAGAATTTGGTCATTGATTAAAACAAGATTGTGTTTGTTGCTTAAATGGAATAAATCCAGCTCTTTCTCGAGCGCTGAATACAATAAAAAACATAATTAGACATTGGTACGTTTCCTAAGAAATGCCTACTTAACACGGGGCCCCTGATTGTTACACACGATGACAGCTGGTCATTTTACAAAAGCAGAATTTACGTGTCTCAACAAAGGAGCAGCTTGTTGACATTTAAATATTGTGGTGGAAGCATCATGATCTGGGGTCCCTTTAGCATTTCAGAAAGAAAGGTTCATATTTTCCACCGTCACATTCAACTTAAGAATGACTTCACTGGAAAAAACAGTAAAAAATATTTTAGTAGCCTAGCCAGTGCTAAAGAGTTTGATTAATATGCTGATTTATGACTTGCATGCGCGCTTGAAAGTCAAAATGTACAAAAAAAAATAAAATAAAAATCACAGTTGTAAACAAATAAAAGTGGATTTTGCTGTGTTGTGTTGTGGATTTGGCTCCTGGAGTTGCATCAGTTTTTCTCTCCTGATGTTGTCAATGTACAACACAGTGATGCAGAAAAGCTGTAAAAATTACAGCTTAAGAGTTAATGACTGTTAAATAGCGCACTCCCAGCCAACAATGTAATATCATTTTCAAGATTCATTGGGCAATGTACTCTCTGCTTACCTGCCAATGCTGCAAACTTGTTGCTGAATTCGTCTGCGATGCTGCGCCCTCAGAGCTCTGCGCTGCAGCCAAAATGGCCACAATGGTAAATTCACTGAGAAAATGAAATTATCTTGTTACAATGCAATGTTCTGCTGGGATCTCTTGAGTTACTGTGACACAATCCACCCGCTTTAACAGCGTTACAGCTCCTCTTTTAAAAAAAAAAAAAAACAGGGCAGCTGAAGTTTCACATCAAGGTGCATTGGCATGTTATAATCAAGCTCACACTTTGTTCAGAATTTTAAAACATCTAGCGTGCCTAATGTCTGCAGTAAAAATGATGACATTCAGTTCATTCTTATTTAAAAAAGGCTGATATTATGCTTTATAAATCATATTTTTTCTCCATATTATCTCTTAGTCACTTAAATAATATAGAAAACAGTTATTTGCTTTGTTTATTTGTCATTGACTGCCTGTTTTCCTGTAATTTTCCTTAAATGTTGAACTCGTGATTCAGCAAAATGTATTCTTTTTTGTATTTTAACCGTCTCCCTTGTTCTAAAACCTAAGAAATGAGAAGGTCCTGCGGTCTAGCCACCAAACCGAGCACAAAGTGTGTCTCTGTAAACCTGGGAAAGCTCCATTTCTCAAATGCATCATGTGAGTTTTGCGGCTCGTTTGTTTACTATGAGAGGGAGATAAAAATGGCTGCTTGGAGTCTAGGAGTAGCTGATCTAAATCCCATTCAAACGGGGGCCGCTGCCCGTCTCTCGCGGTCATCCGGTGAGAGTTGGAGTACACCCCCCTGGCCGAGTCACCGGCTCATCACAGGGCATGTTTCAAAAAGAAACACGCGTTTCAGACTTGGAAAATAGTTTTTAGTTTTATTCATCGGGAGGAACAGAAAAGACTCGGTGATCTTCACTGACTAACCTTCGTGTTTTGTCCTAATAATAAACTGATGTGAAACTTTATAAACTGCTGTGCAGCAGTATTTGTCCCCTTGTAAACAATACTGTATTCACAGTATGAGCTAACCAGTCCTTATGAGGTTAAGTTTGATATCCTCCCCACACCAAGTTTTGTCTTTGTGATGTAAACGGAAACACAGTCACCGCCAGCAGCTGATTCACAGTTTGCTTGTTCGTAATCCATCTTTGCAAAAACGTTAGAGCTGTGAGCATTTCTGCTCTGCGTCACACAAACAACGTCTTACTGGAAGCGTTTATGGCCGTCAGCACAGCCGGTGACAGGTGAGGATGGGTTATTATAAGACTTTGCTTTACTGTTATTCAAAACCGAAGCAGCTTCAAGCGAAATGGACGACTTAAAACTTCCTCACAATCTTCAACATAAAGTTTTGTGGAATAATTCAAGGGAGAAAGACAAAAGCAAGACCGAGCTTCATAAAAAAGAGCTGCCTGCTACAGTGATTGACGAAACTACGTTGACCTGGACAATTACTGTCACTCATTACGGTCTGCAGCTGCTCCTAATGTAACCTGTTGCATATGAATGTAAACTCCCCAACTCAAGTGGGGGGGAAGGCATATTCAAAGAGCTATAAATGATCTGACTCTCTGAAAAGCAGATTAAAACCAAAGCGCCCTCTACACCTCTGGAAAATGCACTCAGGACAACGCCCGACTCCGTTCGGCATAATTACGGCTGATTGGCCTGGCGAAGGTTTTGTGCTTTGCTAACATTTTCATTTAAAAATGCAAAGAGCATCTTAAAGCGACGGCAATAATCAGGATCCCGGTTTCCCAAATGAATAAAAAGTGTAATCAAAGTGAAAAGCAGGTTATGGAGATAAAAATAAAAAGATTTCAGAACAGAATTAAATCTGTCAGTAAACAAGCCAAATATCAGTCCTGATGTTGCAGTGAGGATGTAAGAAGAATTTCAGGAGAAAGGGGGGGATTGTTGCTTTTAAATCAAGTTTGTTGGCATGGAGACCTTTTCAACTGGAGCTACCAGCTTTAACAAATATACAGCATGATGTCGACAGACAGATTCAAAGACTTCTGTGTAACTCCTAACTGGAAGAGTCATTTTTATCTTTCACACTATAAATCTTACTGGTGAGTGCAAACCTAACCAGCAGCGTTTTCTGTTGTGATTTTTCTTTTTCTTTTTTTTTTTTTTATGGTGACGCAGTAAAAGTTGGAAGTGATGGCGGTTCCAGTGTACAGGAACTCCTCACAGTTGCATCGAAGTGTAGGGTGAAGAGTAAGCAGTGAGGCTAAGAGCGCTGAGATAAAATTACAAACTGTAGCACTTCATTACACGCTGAGCTGTCATAACCAGTAAGGTGTGCAGACATCCCTGTTAAAACCCCATAAAATGAGAATATAACAAATAATTTCAAAACTTTTTCCTGACATGGTTGGTTTAGAAATTTGCAAGAGGAGATTTTTTATTATTATTTTTTTAAATGTGTGTGTGGGGGGGGGAATAAAACCCTAACCTGTTCGTTTAATACTGTCTGAAAGGCTCAATTATACATAAATTATTCTAGTGGATCTAAAAAACCTCAAATACAATCAAATTAAAAAAATCTTTATCATTTCCAGCCGTTGGAGAAATGTAAAATTTGTAGAGAGGATTTCTTTGCACTTTCTTTGTAAGAAAACACTAAACATTTTTATTGCCTAGTTAAACCAAACTGGAAACAATGCCAAAAACAACACCGAGCTTCAACAGAAGAACAAAATAACGTCAATTTAAAAAAATAAAATAAAAAAAAATCGGTGGTGGCAGCATCACGGTTTGAGCTGAAACTAGGAGCGGTGTCTCTTTTGACCCCAAAACATTTCAGGATTTCCTTTTTCAGCGTCATATTGGGTTCAAATGAGCAAAATAACAGCTTCAGCCAGCAGAAGGCCTTTGACAGGCAGTTTTGGAGAGGAAAAATGAAATCTGCCAGATAATCTGTGTTTACCTTAACAAGCCTGTGGCCAAGAGATGTCCTCACAACCAAACAGATTCAGGGAGCTTTGCTAACCGAGAGGCCAAATGTCTCTAAGCTCAATATGTTATGTTAAAGTAAACCTGCCTGTTTTGATTTTCTGTACCGACGGCTACGTTTTTGATTAATCTAAATGGGTCTGTGGTCAATGATGATTTACACTAAGCTAAATAAAATGTTAACGTTGCTCTGTTGAGGCTCGCGTTTGGTTAGGTCAGAAGCAGCTTTGTTGCTGCTCTTTCTCAGGGTGGCCCTTCATCATCCTCCCCTTTGAATGAAACCAACATGTTAATACTTGATTCGCCGCTCATCCAGTAACAAACCGAAGTTACTCGGCAGACACTCCCAGCCATTCGTTCCGGTTCCCCTGCAGCTTTCTCTCACAAATTAGGAGCCTGTTGCTTCAGACTTTGAATTTCACGGCGGATTTCGCCGCCTCGATTCAAGATAACAACGGCGTGTTTTTACATTTACGTGACGACGATAAGCCTCGAACTAACGTTATTGCTTCAGTTTCCTCCAGCTGTGGTTTTGTTTCACGGCTGAGATTTGACCCGAAGACCTTCTCCAAGCGGAGTCGCCGCTTCCCCACTGAAAAGCTGCTCGACTGTTTCGCTGGAACAAATCTGACACGCGGACAGTTGAATGATTCATTCATGTATTTTCTTTAATTTTGGAGGAAAAGCTAAGTCAGTTTAATTTGGCTGCTAACCTGTGACTCATCAGCAGTTTTTCAGTGTGAAATTGGTGAATAGATTTCTCTTGAATAAACACAAAGCCTAATCAAATGTTTTCTCATGTTGCCATGTTTCAGTAACTCAGCAATGTATTAGCACTACAACAGTGTGTAGATGACAAGGAAGGAGGAGTGAAGTGCCGCCAGAAAACTCAGAAATGTTGAGAGCAATCTCAAAAATGTTCTAGGGAAAAAAATCTGAAATTTCTTGAGCTTGAAAAGTTCCAAATTTGTTAGAAAAAAATCTTGGGAAATTTGCAACTAACCTGAGAAATTTTCTGGGAAGAAACTTGGTCATTTCTGAACTTGAAAAGTGACGAATTTGCTTGGGAAAACTCTGAGATGTTGAGAGAAATTTTCTAGAAAGCCATTTTAATTGTTCAAACACCAATTATACTTTGAAACGTTCTCAGCCAAAGCGTTGAGGGGATCCGTTTTGGTGACCTCGGGATCTGGTCTCTGTTTTCTGCAGCTGATGTGGTTCTGTTGGCTTCAGCAAACTGGGATCTCTGGCTTTCACTGGAGCCGAGTGTGGTGAGGCTTGAGTAGGATTGAGGTCAGCTACTTCTAGATTCCTTTTCACAGCAAACAAATGTGTCTCGAGCCTCAAAACTCACATGATACATTTTAAAAAGATTTCTCCGAGGTTTACAGATATGCGCTTTTAAGCAATCGTTCATTCTATTCTTAGGTTTAACAACAAGAGAATGATTAAAATGCAAAAATATAACATATTTTCTTGAACCACAAATTCAACATTTATGAAAAATGAAGGGAATGGATGCAGTTAGCAGTGAAATGTTCGCAGGCACTCTTCGTCCAGGACGGCTGAACTAGAGCAATTCTGCAAAGCAGAATGGGCCGGGAAAAAAAATAAATAAATCGTTGCTGTGAAGAATTAACTTGGCGGGACTGAACACAAATGAACAAAACAATTTTCAGATTTATTTTTTGTAGTAAACCTTTTCTCCACGCCTAGATTTGCGTTTGTATGTCAGACAAAATCCCGAGGAAACACACTGAAGTTTGTGGCTGCAACATGGACAAATAAGAACATCAAACGGGTGCGAACACTTTTGCAAGGCGCTGTATACATCGACTGTTCTGAGAGCAGATTTATTTCTGTCGTAATCAGTTGATGCAACCGTGTGCAATACGAAACATCTTCGATGCTTCAGGGAATATGGAATTATCCCTCCATAAACCTGCATTGTACTTAAAGCTCGCCTTTTGCGAAACTTTGAGTGATTGTGATTTTCCACTCAAGCGTTGGCCTTTTCAGCTTCCTTGTGAATGATGCTTTTAGCATTCATCCCATCCGATTTAGTAAACCAAGCCTCCAAAACTCTCATTCATGCTCACGATACATCTGGTTTCCTTGGACACTTTTGGTTGCCTAGGAATGATATTTCAGTTGGCGATGACGTCACCTCCAGTGCTCCTTACCTCCCGAATCCAAAGTGTTGCCGCGCCTCAAGGAAAGCAAGTCCGAGCAACAAGAACAATGTCAAATTAAAACACTTCCTGTTTATTTTTTCTTCTCTCTTTTTGTATTGCATATATTTAAATAGATTTAACTCCATCGTTTCAAAAATGTACTCCTTGCCTCTGAAAAAAATCCTAAGAGATGCAGTGGAATCAGGCCTCACAGAATCCCACGGTGCCAGATGAATGTGTACCTGTATGGGTGTGCGTGCGCGCGCATGTGTGTGCGTGTGTGCGAGCAGGAATGCGTGTGTGCGTGTGTGTGTGTGTGAAGATAAAAGCGTGTGTGCTGTGTGAGTTTGTGTCTACTCCCAGCCAGCCTCTAATGGGGATCATGTGTGGAGTCAGCAGTGCAGACACACAAAAAACATGCTAACCCAACCCCTCCACCCGAGGCTCCCCACCACCAGCACCACCACACACACACA
>NW_006800415.1:348054-368812 GCF_000485575.1 Poecilia formosa
GTGTGTGTGTGAGAGAGAGAGAGTGGACAGTGAAGGAAAGGGAGAGAAAGCTGAGGATCAACAGGGAGGATAGGGAGAGTGTTTGAGAAAAAGAGAAGGAGAGGAAAGACGGGGAGGTTGAGGGGCCCCGCGCAGGGCAGCCCGGGGGGGGGACAGGAGGCCCTCTAGTTTAGGCCGAGGGGCAAGATAGTCAACAACACGTTTATCTAAAACCTTCAGACAACTTCTCCGTCAAGGACAGTCGGCGTGAGCTTCATCCTGGGTCCTTTCAGACGATCTCTGAAAATTCAAACCAGTTCTGTTGCTCATGTGAAAATGGCCGAAGCAAGAATAACATAAAACCCAACTATTAATGAAGCTTCGGGCCTGGACAGACATGTTGTCTTGACAGAGTTCAAATCTCCATTAATGTTCCTTCTGACCATTAAAACAAGCGCAGGACAATGAAGATAAGATGGACGATGTTGCTGGGACATTTCTCATTTGTGTGAAGCTGGCATGAGTTTCTAGATTAAAAAAATGCTAAAGTTATAGTCAGACAGCTGGTTCATTGAGAAAGATCAACCAACATCTTAACTTCAGGTGATACCAGCCCACAGGAAGGATTTTTTTAAATATAGAGTTTTACGCGTCGGACACGGTCCTTTCTAAACATTTACAAGCGTCAATGTGTTTCATTGTGATTTTATCGACTAATACAAAGAAGAGCAGGATTCTTTCCAAATGAAGTTATTCCTACCATGGTAACTTTGTGTTAAAATTCTTCTCCAAAAAGCAAAACGACTATGACAACCCCAAACCAAGAACTTTGCTTCATGTCTAAATTGACCACTGGTGTCATAATTGCTGTTCTTGGCGGAGGCTGATCCAAATGCAGAAGCGATCGATTGGCAAACTCATGCCGAAGGTGAAAACGACAAACTGGAGAACAACTGGGAAGAACAAGCCAAATAATGGGACGGAAGAAACGGACTGGACCTAAGAATCTGGCGGGGAGGAGTAGCGGCGGGCCGGCCCAAAACACTGGGAGGGTGAATGAGTGATATGAGATCCAGGTATAGGACTAATTTGAGGAATGCAGTGCAGCTGGAAGAGAACCTGAGAAGCTGCAGCTCTTTCTGTGTGGTTGGGTATTTTTGTCCTGCGTCTTAAATACAACTTTTAGGAGAAGATAGAAAAGTTCTGACGCAACTCTCAGCATTGAGCTCTGGAGGTAAGATACTGACTGCAGACAACGTCTCCCCAAATTTCACTTTAAACAAATCTGGTCATTAGAAGCACAAACTAGTTTTGTCACAGAGTTAAAACACGTGTTAAATTGCAAGAATAATTTTGATATATTTCCAGTAGTTCATCCTCAATAAACATACATTTTCTGTCATTCAAGACCAGGTCCAATGGGTCCAGAAGGAGGGCCGTGACGTCCCGGCGTCCCCTCAGAGATATTTTCCTGTTTTTTGGGGGCGGGGGGTTCCTTGGGAATCCTCAAGTTTTCCCAGGACACATGGAAAATCTAATAGTTTTACTTATTTTTATAATGTGGCTTTAAAAATTTAACTGAGCAACCAAATTTTTTTATATACTTGTTTAATAGGATCCCTGTTGATCTGAACGGACTGATGAAGCTTTCTTAATTTAATAAGAAATACTCTTAGTTCTCTTTGTACTGAGGGTTAAGCAGGAGCCGTTTAGCCATGCTGATGTTTTCAGTGTTTCACTGAACGGCTTTCACCAAACACGTGGAGCTTCAGGAAGATTAATACGCCGGTTCAAAAGGATGGGATCTGAAATAGCGACTTTAAGGATTCCTGTTTCAATTTTGACAAAAGATTTTCTACTATTGACGAAGACACGTCCTGTCATGTACGGCTAGAAACCGAGACACTGATCGTTCTGATAAATCAAAGGATGAAATCTTTGAAATTAGTGAATTATTAGCTTTTAGAGGTTGAGGAACACTTTACCAACTATTACTCCTTTGTCAAGAGAGTGCTTAATCTGTTCTGGCAAAAAGCATGTGGAAATGATTGTTTCTGAAGTCAAATTGAAGAGGATGTAGAATTAGTTTCTAAGTATTTCAGCAGTTGTTCTGAGTCAGTCTTCCCCAACACCTTTGGCATGTAAGGAAGGAGACTTGCATGTCCGTGTAGTTGCGCAGTTGTGCTATAATTTTGAACAACTGCGCTGTGATAGAATTAAAAGTTATGGAGAGGAATGTTTTATAATCTAACCTTGCTTGACTCGTCGTCTGCGTTCCTATGTCTCCATGGTGCTGCTTGTTCGCTAGACGTTCTCAGACAAACCTCTGAGGCCTTCAGAGAACAGCTGGATTTAGATGAAGTGACAGTCATGTGACCTCTGTTTACGAACCAGGTGACTTTGGAAGGCAGCTGGCTGCACTGGATGCTATTTAACTTGGCTGCAACAGTAACATAGAGTCTACGGTTGTAATGTCACAAAATGTGAATAAGGTCAATCAGTCTGAGCACTTTTGCTTCACATTACAGGATTTAGTGTAATTGTCCTGTTGTGTGATTGTCCAGTTTAGAAAAACAAGAAAAAAAGTCAAGTTAATATTAGTTACAAATAGTAATAATAATAAAAAGCATTTTCCAACGGAAAAGGTACATCAGATTATGTTTTTAAATTCATTTTTAATTTTTACAAAGCTCTTGCTGCCGCATTAACCAAGAGATGTCCTCTTCTCTTTTGTGGAGATGTGTTAAATTTTCACCCGAAAAGTTGCACGTTATTTTTTTGGTTTGTTTGGTCAAATTTGTTGCAGAACACTTGCACAAGTATTAGCATCCTGTAGGTAATTTAGTTAAGAGGAGCATAAAAACCCAACAGTTCTTTGGTTAAGAATGGCTTAAATGTTTATATATTAAAAAACAACAATTTATCACATACAGGTGATGTTTCTAATATATTGTTTTCTGCCAAAATGCTTGTGAAGTAATTTGTTTTAGCTCTGTTAGCTCTGTGTTAGCTAACAGAGTTCTGGCTAATTCTCAGGCTAATTGTACTGACTGCTGTTAACTCTAAATAAGGTACTTAAATACTTTACCCAACACAAGAATAATCGGTGTCTTGTCTCTGAGCTACGTCCTTTGCAAAGCAGAAAAACGCTAAGCGGTGTCACAAAATGGAGGGTAAACTGATCATTGGCTGTGAAGATGCAATAAAGAAAAATAAGAAACTGAGATTTCCAGCTAATGGCTTTCTTTCTTTCTTTCTCTCTGTGAACAAACAAAGTCTTCAGCTATGACAATCCAACAAGTAAATTTTTCAAATTAGCTTAAAATTACCTAATTTTTTAAAATAGCTGCTGAAATATTAAAGCTTGTGAGATTGGTGTGTGAAATTAAATGTTGCTACAGTCTAAACTTGCGTTCTCAACCTATGAAGGTGACAGGAAAACAGCATCTGAAATTACTCTGCGAGTTGAAAGAAAATAACATCTGTAGACTGTCTGAGCAGCCAATTATACCACCACACACACAGTTTGTGTCTCCGATAAAAAAAAAGAAAAAAAAAAGAGGGGGTCTTGAAACTGTTCAAACGCTTTTGGGAGGACGTACAATCTGGTTCCAATTTGACATCCAGGGTAACACATGTTTCTGTCGCAAGGTTTCAGGTCAAATGTAAATAAAAGAGAGAGAGCCCTTCATGTAGTAGATTCTTCACACAAAAGGAAAAGAAAAAAGAAACTTGGCACACGGCTAAATCCATACCAAATGTATGACATATGTTTATGAAGGGCATGGAATGAAGTGTTACCCTTCAAGTGTAAGAAAAGAAAGTTACCAAAACCATTGGGTTTGCGCCTGTAGTTTCGCTCTTACGAACTTCAATCATTTATGTTCTTCTTTAAGCTTCTTAAAATAAAAACAACTTTCATTTTGGATAAAAGATCCTTTAAAATGTTCATGAAATGTACCTTTACTCTATGCTTGGACTGGGAGCGGATGAGCAGCCGCCTCGCATTACTGATGGCAGAATGAACTATTAGTACAAATTTAAACAAATATTTATCCCCAAATCCAGCTCTCTAATTCCTCACATAGTAAACTAGTTATGAAATCCCATCCAATTCAACAAAAGCTGTCCAGAAGAACTTTAACAGCCAACTTTAATTCACATCCAAACGCTTTAATCTCAGTCACAACGATGGCGAAAATCACACCAACAATCCAGTTTGATCAAACCATAATTTATTTTTTCAAAATCAGACTCAGACAATTGGTAAATAAATTATCTTAGGAAACCAGGCCATTGCCTCAAACCACATCGTGCTGAGCAAGAAGAAGGTGTTCATGAAGAGATGAGATGAGAGGGCAGGGCAGATAATTTGGAGTTGGAGTTCATCCTTGAACCGCTCTCATTATGTGAAACATTGTCGGAGTCGTAGGTTGTAATAAACTTTATTTCGGCCTCTGACTGCGCAGTTTGTGTGACATTTAGCCAGGTGAACACAAAGAACCACCTTTATTCCCTGCTTTTGCTCAAGTTAGAGGCTTGTCCTTAGAGAACATTTGTGAACAAACAACATCATGGAGACCAAGGAACACAGCTGACAAGTCAGGGAGAAAGTTGTGGAGAAATTCAAAGAATCAGTGTAAAGCGTGTATTATAAAGTATTAAACATTGAAAACATATTCAGTTTTCAGCTATTTTGTGTAGAGGAACAGTCAAGCTAATGGAGACATCAGCACTTGCAGTTAAATAGCAGACAAAATGGTAGCTTCACCCTGTCTGAGTGACTAATAGTAAAACATCTGATAGCAAACTAAAAAAAAAAAAGAAAAAAAAGCTTTTTAAAGTTTTGTCCCACCTCAAAGGACTCCGCTGAACACCTCCAGTCAAGGCTATGCGTTCAGAGACAATCTGACTGGGAATGGCTCGCCATTTTGTTTGGGAAACACTCGTTCACAATTTCTCAGGGAGGCTTTGAAATTGGCAGCAACAGTTTGCAAACAGAAAGAGACTAATTGATTAATTTCACCGGTCTGCGAGACAGCTGGCTGCTCATCCTCAGCCCCTCTGCACGTTCATCCGGACGATACGACAGATTCTGCAGGGTGCGGCGTGACGGTGTTCAGTCCAGAACAGGTTTCGGGTTGTAACTCTAGGTCCGTAAGTCGTTGCAGTGACGTACGGATGATACGTATCCTTTTAATTTGAGAAGCATCAAATAACTCAGACGTGTATATGATATGTTTGCTTTGTCGTTCATTCCTGATGAGTAGATGACAATCTTCTAGATGCTTTATGGAAGTTATCCATGTTTTCTTTCGCTTTTCTGCGATAGGCCAGTTTTAATCAGTAAATTAGAATATTGTGCCATTGAAGATTTACTATCTGAATCAAGTCAGATGCCATGACAGGCAAAACTTTCTGAAGGAAATCTGTGGTGTGGAAAATGATCACAGCAGAAGAAGGAGCTGAATTGGTGTATAGTTCTTTCTTTTCTATATGTTTGTTTTAATTTGACACGGCACTGCTACTGGATTTGATATGCAGCATGTGTGCAGATTAACTCACTAATATTCATAAGTTTTTCTGTGAACTGTGGCAAATAAGGCACAAGCGCTATTGCTGATATTTTTGTTTCCTTCGCAAAAGAAAGATTCCACTTTAGTTGCAAGTTGAGTCTGCATAGTCTCTCTTTGTCGACGTCACCTTGAACCTGGCGCCCTGTTTTAAAGGGCGCCAAGTTTAAAAGTGCCTACTTTAAAAAGTCACTTTTAATCTGACTATGAAGCCTCATCTGAATTTATGCTCTAATTAATTAGTGACTGTATACAGGTGGACAGCTAAATGTCACAGACAGATGGATGGGAGACTGTTTTTGGAAACTGTCGGTTCAGTCAAGTCAGGGTGATTTCCGCTCTATAATGGATAACATTGTGCAAAAAAAGAAGAAAGCTTTGCCATCATCATGTTTCTTTTAAGCTTTCTTAACCAGGCCTTAAACAGCAGTGAATAAATCAGTGCTAAATATAAAAATTGTATGCGTTTTTCCAGACCAACAGAAGGTAGACCATAACCGTGCAGTTGAAGGAAAAATATGCCTTTTCTCTCTCTTTTTTTTTTTTTTTTTTACCAATAATATACAAATATTAAACTCCTCTAAGTCAATATTTCTGTAGAACTACCTTTTGCTGCACTGACAGCAGCAAGTCTTTGGGGGTATATCTCTATTAGATTTGTACATCTTCAGACTAAATTCTGGCTGCTCTTCTCTGCAACACGCCTCAAGCTCTAACAGATTGGATGGAGAACGTGTGGGAACTGCACTTTTCAAGTCGTGGGACGGATTCTCCTTTGGATTCAGACCTTGACTTCCTCTTGACCATCTTTTTTCCCGCTCTAAGTGGCTTCCCTGTCCCCGCTGCCACAACCGTGTTTTACTTTGTGCATGATGTGTTCACAGTGATTTGCAGTGTCAGATTTTGCCTACAAGGCATAAGCAAAAACTAGCTCTGCACATAACAGCGAACACACAGGCCAAGAAATGTAGCTCTGGCCCAAGCAGAACACAACACCTTCTTCCACATGCAAAAAAATAAATTAATTAAAAAAAAACATCCCTTACATGGGACGTTTTTCTTTGTCTTTTTAGTAGAGAAGTAAACCAGCATTAAGACCAGACTTTTCAGGTCCAGAACTGACTAACTACTTTCTCCCTGACCTGTTTGTTGAATGATCTCCATGATCCTTTGTGTTTTCTAACAAACCTCTGAGGACTTTAAAGGACCGTTGTATTTATACTGAGATTAAACTATTTGCACAATTAGTCAATTTATCAATTAGGTGACCTCTGGTAGTGTTTGGTTACAATGGGTTTAATGCTGTCCACAGTTTTTTAAAAATCTTATTTCTTTAAAAAACACATCACCTTTCTTTCACTTTGCAGTTATATACTTTTTTGTGTTGGTTTATCACATAAAACCTCAATCAAATAAGATTAGGTTTCTGATCGTAATGTGACAAAATGTGGAAATAGCTTAAGAGTTATGAATATTTATAAGGCAGCAGGACTCAATGGGGTGCAGAGTGGATTCACTGCAAAAAAACAAAAAAACAAAAACAACAAATCCTTTGTGACTTGAAAAGTAAGAAATGTGGCCTTGGAAATAAATGTAGTTTAATAAAATATGACTTTAGGGGTATGGATGCTCATACAACCAGATTATAGCAGCTTTTTTTTATTTCTTACATTCTGGCTTCTATGCATTTTGTTTGTTTTGTTTTTACATTGAGTTGTACAAGATAAATCTCCCATAAACTGTAAAAACAACACAAAAAAAAAGTTCAATAATTATTTCTCAAAGTCTCATTTTTAGATCTTTTTAAGTCAATTTTAAGGAGAAGTACGACTTTCATTATAACACCCAAATGCAAAAAGACCGTCTCGAAAACATGAGTAAAAACTGAATGAAATAATTTAAAACATATATAATTCAAAAAGCTTTTTGACTCCACCAGTCAGAATATCCGCAATGAAGTCTCTTAAACCAAACGCGGGACGTTTGGGGAATTAAATTTAACTTTTCAGCGTGCTCTTCAATTTTTATTAAGCTTGGGTATAACATCATGAACAAATATTCCTTATTTAATATAAATGTATAAATAGGTGTATCTACACAATGTGAAATTAAATTTAAATCTCTGCTCGGCTCCATGTCGGCTCACCGAGCTCAGTTTCTGCTGTATTCAGATCAGTTGTACGTCTCTGTGACACTACAGCTGCTCATATACATACATGCACATGAACTGATATTAAGGTTATACACGCACTGTTACATAAGGGCACCAGGTGAAGCAAAACTGGGATGAAATGTTTTGAAGCCCAGCGACTGTTTCAGCCACATTTCCTCACTTTGAGTTTCCAAACAGTCCTTTCATGCTACATAAAATGCTAACTTCCTCTGTGCTCTGGCTACAGTGTGAATCTTTCCTTTTCGCGTGCATATTTCTGTGTCGCTCCCTGAAGGCATGTTGCCGTCAACCATGGGAACTTGTGTGTCTCACTGTGAGTCCACAGTATCTGCCCTGTCAGAAATAGGCCGGGTTAGGTTAAAAAATGTTTCATAAGCTCCGGCTGACCTCCTTCCTCTCCGCTTCTCCCGCTCTGCCGCCTCCCTCCCCCCCTTTTCTTTTTCTCTTGTGCTGCTTTTCCTCCCTTTCACCTTTAACGCACAAACAGCCGACGCAAAAAAATGTTTACGTCGCTGTCAAGGATATTTACTTTTTGCCAGTATTTAATTCTGCTGTAATAAATGTTTGAATCATTTATTTTTCCACTTATGCCTTTGCTCTCGTGTTTTCTCCGTTGTTTCTGCCTTAAGATACTCGAGTGTAGAAGGACAGTGTGAGCGCACAGATGTGTACAGGTTTGTGTCTTTGCACAGATGTTTTAAGTCTCTCCTCGTGCGTCGCCCATCTGCATATGCATTTGCGTGTGTGAGTCTGTGTGAGACCGTAATTGCATGCATGTGTCTCCGTGTTTGTCTCAGTCTACCATTTGACTGCCATCTGAATCTGTGGCACGTACAGCAGAGCAACGAAACAGCAGATTGGCAGTCAGGAGGGAGAGAAACAGAAAGAGAGAGAGAGAGAAAGAAAGAAAGTGGACGTGCATGTTGGGGGTGGGGGCAGCAGGAGGGCTGTGGAGAAGCAGGAGAGAGAAGAAGAAGAAGTGCAGGAGAGAGAAGAAGAGGAGGAGGAGATGAGGACAGGAGGAAGAGAAAGAGAGGGAGAGAGAGATGTGAGCGTGAGAGTTAGACAAATAGAGATACAGAAGGAAACAGAGAGACAGGCTCAGAGCAGGAGGAGGGGGTGGTGGGAGCGGGGCATCAGCATACAGAGGCAGTCTGTGGTCTTCCAAGCAGCAGCAACAGCAGTAAAAATAGGGGAGAGGAAAAACAACGATGGCTTAAAAGATTAAATTCCTGTTGGAGTAGGAAGTGCAGAAAGCGGGAAGGGCAGATCCCGAACGTGGCAATGGGTCAACACACGTTCTAATAATCTGCCGTCGCAGTTTGTTGGGTCTGTGGTGTCAGTTGACAGCCTGATAGATTTAGTGGACATATTAAAGACAGGAATGTTATTAAAAGACCAGGTTCTGCGGTGTAAAAAGTGAGAATTTTTTTTTGCGTATAATGAGAAAACTTTCAAACATTTGACGAAACTTGTTTTGTCCTGTGCAACTTAGAAACAAATCACATCTATTAGAGGAAAAACAAATAAACAAGAAACAACAACAAGCTGCAGGATTAGTGTTCAGTTCTTTCAATCAAATCTGTCCCTGACGTCAGATTGAGGAACATTTGCGCCACTCCTCACTTGTTTGGTGTCTGAGTGGTCTTTTGCATGTGCTCCATCTTTCTAGCAACCCCCGCAATATCTCAGTGAAGTCAAGATCTGGGCTTTGACTAAGCCCCAGAGTTTTCTATTTCTTAATTCTCAGCCAGTCCTTAGTGGATTTACAGAGATGTTTGGGGTCATTGTCATGTTCCAGTGTACAGTCGCTAATGTTCAACAAGCAGTCCATGATGGTGGACGCTAATGGTGAGCCGCGGTTCTGCCTCAGTGAAACCATAACACTTCCAGCTCTGTTTTCCACACTTTGCAGGAGCGTATGTCCTTTGTTATGGAGTCCAGTAAAAAATAAATGTAATTCTGAGGTGAATTTTCTCGTGTGCTTTAGATCATTACTTCTGCAGAACCAGAGCGGCTGTGAGCTAAAGGTCAAAATATCTGGTTAATCACAGGGGGTTCATGATTTAACAAGGGAGGCAGTTGAATTTTCTCACAGCTCTAGGTTGGTTTGGATAGCTTTTTCCATGAACAAAATGAAATAATCATTTCAAAACTGCTTTTTTTTTATTTACTCGGGTTATTCTTGTCTGATATTAAAGTTGGTTTGATCCTCTGATAGTATCTTTCAGGACTTCTCCTGATGCTTTGTGACTTTAAGATGTGCTGATAACAACTGTCCTGTTCTGAAGATCCAATGATGCCAAACCTTAAAGGTGACAAATTGTGCTTGTTTGAACAAGTTAGGATTGGTCATGCTTTAGGCTATACAAAACAGTAACTATTCCCCCAACACCCCTCCCAAAAAAAAAACAATCATTCTCGCATTATGAGATTTTTACCTGGTTAGTTCTGCCTATTTTGAGCTTCTTCCACAATGAGCTGTTTTAGACCTCTGTCACTTTTATGCAAATAAGCTGCTGCTGGTCACGCCTCCAACTTCACGTTTACAATTTATGCACATGAACATGGCTACAAACAGATACAATTGTACAGCTGTACATCTGAATAAGCAGTTTCTGAATAATAAGTGCAAAGGTAAAGGTGCAATCTGCTCCTTTACGAGTTATCTGTTTTGTTATTCATTTTTTAAATTTAATTATGTATCTTTCGTGGTTTTTACTTGCAGCCAACATCAAGAATTGTTTTTTTCTAGTAGCCATTGAATAGCATACAGCAGTAAAACCAGCTGACCAAATGTGCTGGAGCTCCGTTTGGGTTGCTAGGCGACTGTTTGGGCTGGCTGGGGTTGCTAGGTAACAGTGTAGTACCCAATGGTACTTTATACTGAAAAGTCTCATTTCTGAACATCAACGAAGCATTTAGTTATTGCCAAAAAATAGCTGAATGTTTTTTTAAATTTTTTTTTAATTTTTTTAGCGCTTGAAATATTTCAAGAAGCAACAAATGGAAGTAATAAAATGTACAAAAAGACAAAATTTTGCATATTAGATCCCCTTTGAAAAACATCACAAACCTCACACAGGCACTTTTCCTCCAATTTTCCTGATAATTGACTAAATTCATTATGCAACATGCTGCAGATTTCCTGTGCCAGCCAAAGTAAAACAGTGCCAGGGCATTACTAAACCTCTGCCTTGCTTCAGTGTCAGCAGATTTTGCTTTTCAGAGTACTCTTCATCCCTCCTCCTCAGCGTCGGCCTGAAAACTTCCAGTTTAGCTACATCAGGCCACAAAACAGGACTGGCAAAACCGCTCTGGGTTTTTCATGTAGTTTAAAGCAAATTAGAGTTGACTGTTCCTGTGCCTTTTGGGTCAGTCGTGGTGTAGGTCCTGGAGTTCGGTTTCCATTTGGTACGCGTCTCGCTGTGGCAACTGAGACGTCGGTGGCCGCTGAGAGCCTTTGCTGTCGTTTCGAATCCGTTTCCCTGTTTCTGCAAAGGAAGGATATTTCTCCTGAAGTTTGTGGACTGTGATTTTTTTTTTGACTCAGCAATATTTTAGCACACGGTCCAGGTGTTGGAAGTGTTCAATCTCAAGCACACCATGCAGCTATCAGCTCTGGATTGACTGCCTCAGGTGTTCCTGATGTTGTCTTCTTTGGGAGAATTTGATTCGGACGGTTCTGGTGCCAACCTGACGTGGCGGCACCAAAAATGTTTGGAATTAGAATTCACTTCACCATTTTGCTTATGCAATTAAAATATTATAATTAATAATCAATCATTAATTGAAATTATTGATCAAATTAACTTAAAGTTGGTTATGCAGAGAGCTTTTTCAAGTTCGAAGGTTTTAAAAGTCCTCTATTTATGTCAAGCAGGTTCGTAGGAAACATGTGCAGAGCCGATGTGTCTCTGTTGGAGGCTGACTCCAAAGACGAGGCTTTTTCCGCCCAGGTCTTTATCCGCTCTTATCTGATCAGCTCTGAGTTTTATTGCAGGGAGGGAGTTTTGGCTCCAGCACAAGGAATGACCAGCTCGCAAATAAAAATGGAGTCCAACAGGGTTGAGCAATTAAAACTCGCCGTCTTATCTACGTTATGTACAGTTGTTGAAAAACTAGATTAAGTTAAAGGAAAAAAACTGTTAGTTGCATTGTTGCAGTCAAAGGTTAATAAGTGATAATTCTGACATTACACCAGTTTCATAATCCCCCCCACATCCTCTAACCATCAACGTTTCATTCATTTTTAAAAGAAGTTTATAAACTTAAGAAGACACAGTTTCATGTATTTCATGAGCTTTTTGGGATAGATGTTCATGTCTGCGTTCATTTTGACAGTCATGATAATTGTTAAAATGGACAAAATCATAATGCAAAGAAAGTTATTGTGTTTGCGTCTCTAAGAGAGAAATCAGACATTTAACTGCTTCACAGCACATTGGACGCTCACTGATTAGCTCAGCTGTTTGCTCCTACATGTGAGAAATATTGTTCAGAGAGTATGGCTGTATTGTTGTTAGATGGTGAGAGTTCAGAGCCATCAAAAACTTTGTCTTTTTTTTTTTTTTTTTTTTCCAAAAGCTGCATTTATGTAACCGTTTCATCTAATAATACATAATGGAGAAATGCTGTGGGTGGAGATCACAGTATTTACTCCAAATTACATTTTTCACAGTAATGATGGAGGGAATTTGTATGATAGGAATGTATTCTGTATCTGTCTGCATGCTGGGAGATAAACTTGAGATTATGTTTTTTTGTTTTTTTGCTGTTGGTTCATCTTATTAAACAGCCCTTCAGATAATTATGCAGTCAATGATGCCAAGGTTCTTATTTCTGAATGTTTCTTTCAGATTCTGGGGTTATTTGAGTTGAAAAAACAAAACAAAAAAAAACCCAAACAGCTGAAGCCAAGTCAGAAGGTTGCAGTTATTGTTAAGGTGTTATTATTTAGGCATTGAACATATGACATTATCTTTCCACATAAAAACATGAGGTTGGTGCTGAACCTTTGTGCTACATTTTAATGGAAACACCAAGTCCAGTAAGTCCAAAGTTTTACTTAAACATTGAAGAAAAGACACAACTTTTTTTGTTTTTACTTTTTTTTCCACGTTTCGCTAAGCTATGCAGTTGCTCAGTCTGCCTCAGTGAAAAATCATGAGCATTCAGCAAGCTTGGAGTAGCTATTACCGATTACCTATTTTATAATTAATTCAACAAATAACTACTTGACCATTTAGAACCACACACTGAATGCTGATGGAGCATTGAATGTTCACGCATTCTGTGTTTTCCAAGTGACAAATATTTAAAAACAACGGTTACAGCAGGACCTGGGATTTCTGACTTTATTGTGTTTTTGTCAATAAAAACATAAGAATAATGTTTAAATGTTCCTTCTCAGACATCGTAATTTCAAGATGGATAACTAGGCTGTCTGAGATTAGATTTCAAATGAAAAGTCACCAAACCAAACTACAAAATCTAACATTATATTATGCATTTTAAGAACTCTGTGACACTTCTTTACTTCTTCTTCTTTGTCTCTAGGTCTCCAGTGTTCGTTCAGTCTTAATATTACAGAGACATTTAAAATTAGAAAATGTCATTCAATAATTGCTACCTTAAGAAACAAAACCTTGGTTGTTTTCTGCTTGGAGCTGGTACGACGCTTTGAGACTAAGTCCTAGAATTTGGTTTTATATAATTACTGATCACTTTATTGTATTAACATTCAAAATAAAGTTTATTACAGGACATGCAGAGATGTTATTTTTCTGATGCCACTGATCTCATATCATCTATAAATGATGTGAAATGCCTGGTTTTCAAAAAGGCATTGCTTGGCTGCTTTTCAGCTGTTATCTCCTTTCATGCTGCTTTCCTAACGTACACTGAAGTCGCTGTGCTCTTGCACAATAACCAGCAGGTAAGTTTGTGACTACAAGCCATGAGAAGAGACTATAAAATAAAAGGACAACTGTGAGATCTCTCGATGACCTTTGCTCCTTTTCCTAGGTGAGTTTTAAGAGGTCTGAAATAATTCAAAGCGAGACTCATCAGAGAAAAAGATGCTGAAACTCCTATTATTGTCCAGTCATTAAACTTTCTGCCTCTTTCAGGCAGAGGGTTCTTTGCCATCCCTTTGCTCACACTGGCAACACCATTGATTAGCTAAACTCTATAGGGTGCAGTCTCTGTGGATGCAATCTTACTTACCTTGAAGTTTTTGATGGTCCAGAAAACCTTCCACATGAGGCACATCATATAAAGTGAGGAATGGTTTACCCTTTTCTTTTATAACTTTCTAGAACTCTAAGCAACTTCTTGCTGGTATTATTGGAGTTACAAAACCCCTTTTCCCTGTGGAAAAGAACATGGAAGGTAACTTTGAATTATTGTGCGTCAAAGCAAGTTTGAAATGTAATCCTTGCTACAATGAACCAATGCATTGTCAGTTTGACGTATCCAAAGAGACTAAAACTGCAAGGAACTGTATGAAACAATAATTACATGCAGGCAACAAGCAGCAGACTTTAGAGCGCTTCTCTCAGGGTTCCTCTGTTTATTTCTTTTGGTTGCATGTCTGCGTGGACATCGTCTCCGAAAACATCCAACAAACTCAGGTCGTTTTTGCGAGAGTCAAGCGTGGACGTCCGTTGTTCTAAACACCGGTGTTCTGTGATGAAGTTCCCCCATCTCTCAGACAATGTCAGCAGGGACGGGACCGCCTGACCTTCTTCGAGGTAAAAGAATTTCTCCTTGCCCGACCTCACAAAGGGAAAGACTGTTTTTTACAAAAGCTCGCGCACAAGGAGAAGGAAGGAAGCGGCTCCAAAGTGTGGGAAGGAGTCCCGCGTCTCTGTAAGAAGCCAGTGAGCTCCGATAGAGACATCCCAACAAACCCGGCTGATTGGCATGCCAAAAGACGCCATTCATTTAGAAATTGAACATGCGAATTGGAGGCTTCTGAGAGGAAGCTGGAGTGATGAAAAATACAGGTTTGGCATGATTGAGCTCCAACCTGTTTGGGGATTGCACATGTGTATGGGATTGTGTGTGCATGCGTGGTGTGTGTGTGTGTGTGTGTGTGTGTGTGTGTGTATACACTCTCGCTGATAGGATGGGGGGGGGCTTCGTTAGGGTAATTACAGCTTTGCTATGTAAATAAGCCCGTCATAGTGGAGAGAGACACACCCACCTCTTTTTCAGACCCAATTAACCTAACTCCCCTGGAATTTGCATACCTAACAATCTCAATACGCCCATATGTACACAGAAGAATCCACCCCTTTCACGTTTATACACTTTATTAAAGCCGAATTATGCCTATCAGTAAATTTATACACGTGCTAAACTTCTTGTTTCTACTCAGTAGTCGCACCAGGGAGCACGAAGCGTGAACTTGAGGAGTATTTTGTGTGTGTTTTGTTGATCTTGGACGAGCGAGGAGACTACAGGCAGCAGGTGATATCTGTATGCATAAGGCATCACCCGGGGCTAACTGGCTGCTGGAGTTGTGGTGAGCAGCATCTATCATCTCAGGCCACTGATGAATGTCTGTCCTGAATGGCTCTCTGGCGTAGTTGAGGGGAGCAGAGATAAAGCACGAAATGAGTCGCGGTGGAAAGAGAAAAGGGAGAAGCTGGAGGAAGCAAGGTGGGAAGACGAGGAAGGGTGTAGGCGAGGAGGGAGGAGAGAAGGAGCAGCAGACAAACGTACGAGAGAGGTAGGAGAAGAAGAAGAAGAAGAAGAAGAAGAAGAAGAAGAAGAAGAAGAAGAGGAGAGACCGAGAATATCCAATGACTTCGGAGGAGATGCAAAGGAGTGACAAGCAGGAGATGATGCAGGGGAAGAGAATTAGAAAATGTCGGGTGGTGGAAAAAAGACACTTGGAGAGCCTGAAATGACTGCAGAGGAGAAGAGGAAGGAGGAAAAAGTAAGAGATGGGGATGGAAGGGTGAACAAGGAGAACTAAGAGGATGACAGCATGTCAGAAATAAAAGAAGAGGTGGACAAAGGGATGACGTTGGAATAACAAAAATTTGAAAGGCAAGACGCAGTATTATTGAAACAAAGGCTTTCACAGAAAATATTCAAACATATTTGTAAACCTGATTAATTTTACTTTTTCGAATCTGAAACATTTTCATGTAAGAGTGTCTGATGGTTGCTAACCAGAGACTGGATGGCCTTTCTAAACTGCCACTTAGCCTGAAATGAGCAGTTTTGACCTTGTCCACACTGACAGGGGTATTTTTAAAAAGCATCCATAAGCAAACTGAGTTTTCATTAAGAAAAAAAACAAACACTTTCCATAGTGAAGATTTTTACTCTGTGGAGCAGAAGTCAAACTGTTACCCTTTAAATACAACATGAAGAAGTTATTGACTGAAACAAAGGTCAATAAACACGAGCTGCAACAGTGACTGGGCGAGAAAGTCTGTTGGCACCACTGAGAATCTTCTTCTAAATTTTGGTGTTGGTGATGTTGACACCGTTGCTGCCGACTTTCACAACGACAAAACAATCATTTTTGACATTCCAGAAACTGTGTTAATGTAAAAGTTTCGAAAAGGAAACGATGTCCACAGTAATGAAGCCAGTTTTCAGATTAATACTTGTGATTTCTTGAGATAACGCTTTGCTGATGTGACCATGACGACCCACCAGGGGTGGAAAGTAACTACTGGAACTTCCCGACTACAAGCTGCTACTTTTTTCACTAATACACGTTTCTGAAAGTCTGGAGGCAGTTTAAGTTTAATTAAGTTTAAATTAGTTTAATTTATACTTAGTTAGACTGGACCAGTCATCCAGCGCAGAATTATTGTGGTGTATATTAAATACTGTGACCATGTAAACATTAACAACAAATGTAAAAATCGGTTTCATCTTTTGCCAAAAATTTCTATTGAGTAAAGCTGACATCACAGGACAAACTGCTTCTTTTGGAGTGAGTTATTTAAAACTATTAGAAAGGAGGGATGGTGAATAAGTTTGGACAAAATGACTGGATGAAGGTCAGAACCGCCTGTTTCTGAGGAAGAGGAAAACCACAGAGTAGCTTCGTAGTGAAGGTTGGAGTGGAAAGGTGCTGAGATGGGTACAAAAGACATGAGAAATTTATTTCCCATTGAAATATTCATGGTTTTATGTGCTAACATGTTTTATTTTGTGTTGCATTTTTATTTAAGAAGGTAATCCTTTAATTAAAACTGTTTGAGAACAATATGTTCTTGTTTCTTTCTCCTGCTCACAAAAAAACAAAGTAACGTGAACAAGAGTAAAATTTTAATGAGTTTTCTGCTTTTATTTGAGTAACATTTTACACTGGTAACTTTAGTTATATTTATTTATTTTGGGGGTTTTTTATAATTACACTTCACTTTTACTGGAGTTGGTTATTTTTCTGCTCTTTCCATCTCTGCTGCTACTTTGTTCTGTCCACTTGTTCAATGGCTTTTTATTACAAACGAGGAATCAGCCAATCATTTTGCTGCGACTCAACGAACTGAGGCATCTGAGACAACCTCCCGAAGTTCAAACCGAGCATCTGACTCGAGTATTAAGGAGATTTAAAATCAAACACAAAGCTCAAGAACCATTCACTACAACACAGGTAGGCAGAATACAGTCTCTAAATGCACATGTTGAACCCAGATGGGCTACAACAGCAGAAGATCACACCTGGTGCCCTTATTGTCAGCTGAAACCTGGAGACTGAGGAACCAGCTTCCTCAGGCTCACTAAAACTGAACAACAGATTGGAAAAAAAACAAACAAAAAAAAAAAAAAAAACACTTCGCCTGAGCCATTATTTAACCACAGTATTCCAACGTTAAGGTCAGGATTTGTCATAAACGAGATGAAAGTACGGATCGTCCTGCCTTATTTAATTGTTCACGGTGGTTTGAAGGTATGCAAGGGATTTTACGGGCAATTCTGGCGACGTGTGTAGAGTAATTGTCCTGCAATTGAAAAGTCGTGGGCTTGATTTCAGCTTGCTGTCCTCGTATGTTGACGTGTCCCAAGGCACCAACTCGCCTACCAATAACTTTTTATTTCTTTAGTGTGAATGTGGACCTATAGTCTAAAGTGCTCTGGGTAGTAATTAGGACTTGAAAAGCATCACATAAATTTGGTCCTTTTAGCTTTGGCACCTTGATATTGATGCCCTGCCTTCTCGCTTTTCTGTTTTATTTATTTATTTATTTTCTTGTTCTGATCTTGTTTGTTTTGGATTAGTTACATTTTATGTGACTGACAGGTTTTTTTTATATATATATATAAATTTGTACAGTTTTTATGAATGTATTACAGAAAAAAATATATTAGGTTTTACTCTTAATTCATGCACCAGTGTTGTGTTTTGCTGTGCTCTGTTCTATCATTTTGCCAAAACTTGACATTAGTTACTATAGTAACTAATGTATATATATATACATTTGTGTTGTAAAGCATTTTGAACTGCTTTCTTGCTTAAAAAGTGCTACACAAATAAACTTGACTTGATTTTTTAGTTGGTAAGTGTAATTTTATTTACAGGTATTATAACACATCCAAAGTTATTTCTGTAAACTTTGTTTGAATTCAACACTTCACTTTAACAAAGATTAACAAAAAATATGCTTGAGGTTCCTTAATGGTTGATTCAAACAAGAAAAAAAAACATATTTTTGTAAACTTACTGTGCTGATTTTATTTTATTTTTTTCTTTAACAATTCAAACCCACATTATCTCTGTAAAATATACCAGCTACATATGGGGAAGATGTACAAAACAGCACAAGACTGAGAGAAACAAGAAACAATGGACGAAATGGAACATTTTGAAATCAAATGGACGCCAAGGGGACAAAACGCTAACATCCCGATCTGTGTCTTTGTATAACAGAAAAAGCAGAGACAGAGAGAGCACACAGTGTCCTTGCTTATCTCAACTCTGTGCAAAAGACGAAGAGCCAAGGTTCCCCAGGAATTACTGGGTTCTTGGATCAATAGTGGTGCTATGATAAGACAGTGATAGAGTTTGTGATCTAGGGCTTAAAACACAGGGGTGCACTATCTCTTCTTCTTTCTCTGCTTCTTTTTTTCCACAGCAGAGTCAGCTGAATGTAAGCTTTTTAATAGAAACAGAAAAACAGAAAATCACAAATAGTTCATTTAAGTCTCGATGAGAAAGGTAAGTAGTATAAAGAATAGACTTACAAATTATTATAGCGTGTATGTAAGATCCAATATGGTGACAAATGTTCTAATATAGCATAATTTTCATGATAGGTTTTAGTAGAAATGCAAAGGTTTCACATTTTTAAAACAGAAATGTACACCAACATGCAATCCCTACTGCTGCTAAACTAAAATAAGAATAAAACAGTTTTACCTTAATAGGATTGAGGGGTGGCAGTTCTACAGTTTGTAAACGATTCTGCCTGTTAATGACTGGAAATGTAAGTAACCAAATTTGTCTGACTTGTAAGACAGGGTAATGTGTAGGAGTCTTCTTGCAGCCAGCTGAGTGGTAGTGTGCAGCAAGAAGTGGCTCCAAAGCAGCACTATGCACAGAGGAAACTCCAAAATCACGTTATTTATAACGAGGAGGGTTTGCCAAACAGCTGGATGTGTCCCTCATGTAAGTCTAGCAGCCTTTTTTCAGCCGTCTAACCAGCAGAGCAGATGTGTCAGAAAACTCTCTGGTACAGTCACTGTCATTTTATTATAAGGACTTTAAACTGTAGAAATTGTTTGAAATTATACATTGATACTAATAAGTGATTCATTAGCTAATATACAAACAGCTTATAACTACACAGCAAATTTGGAAGTGTCAGATTTCCAGTGCAAGTGTTTGTATGTTAAAAATAGTGTTAATTCTACAACATGAGTGTTAGTATTAGTTTCCCTAACACTCACTAAAGAGTTCCAAAGAGTTAAACAAAAAGCAATCCAGTCCAGTGTTGATTTCTAAACTAACTCCAACAGTCTAACTCAACACTCAGTCTGGTGTTGATTTAGAAATCATCATTAGACAGTTCCTCCCACAATTGTAACATATTTGTGACATCACAACAGGGAAGGAGCAACAGATAGGGTGGGGGTTGCTGCACGTCTCTATCTTGGACCTACAGGGGGCCCATATGGGAGGCAAAACATGCCTTCAGGGATTCAGATTTTCTTTATAACATCTGATGAGAACTGTAAAGGAAAGCCCTCTGAATGATACCCCCAGTAGGTGATATAGTAGGGTGCCCCATTGTTGACTCATGGTTGCTAAAAACCTTACCAGACTGATTGATTTTAGTGACATAGTGAGTGTAAAATATTGAATAAAATGTTGTGCCACATAACTGGCTTTATTTACACTCTTATATTTAACTTTATGACACACAAAACTACAAATGAATCATCCTTATTGTCTCCAGGTGCATTCTGGGTAAAGCTTGTCACCAACGTCATCATCAGTCACTTGGCAACAAATGGCAAACTATCTAGAGCTACGGAACGTTAACATGTTTTGAATTTGCGTTGTTTCATCATTAGTGACCAGTAGCCTGATGTTTCTGTTCTTCTCTTGGTTTGTTGAACTTCATGTCAGATGGATTTCAAAATGACAGTCGCTCTCTGTGGTGATGAAACTTGTTAGCTCTTATCGTGAGCTTTATTATTTGAGCCCGGTCATTAGCCCCGCCCCCCGGCCCACGCCGGCTTGTTCCGCTAATGTTTTTTCTTTGTTAGTGTGTCATGTTGGTGACTGAAGCATGTTATGATGACTCCAACACATTTCTTCAGACAGGTTGGCACGACTTTTATTGCTGTCCAAAATTTTTTCTATAAGTTGACTAATTTCTTTAGTAATTATTTCTGACTTTTTTATGCTTTAGCTTGTAAACCAGGAGGGCAGAGTAATTTGAATGAATATGACGGAGATACACACAGGTGAGTCTGATTAGTTTTGGTCACACTACTTTTTAAAATATTTATTTATTATCCTAATGTTTCTGCTATATTTCTTGTTTTTCCT
>NW_006800415.1:369767-375081 GCF_000485575.1 Poecilia formosa
ACGGAGATACACACAGGTGAGTCTGATTAGTTTTGGTCACACTACCACTTAAAATATTTATTTTCAGTTTATGTGTGCGTTTAGGTTAGTAAAAACAAATATTAGATTTTTGCATTCAGTTGTCATTTTTGACATAGATTATAAGGCTCACTGCCCAGGGCACCACAGATTTCTCAACCAGGTTATTACATTTTTTCATTTGTATTTTTTTTAACATCATAACCACCCAACAGGTTTGCCTTTTATCAGTTTATCTGTTTTGAATAAATGTCACAAAGTTTTCAAATTATTTATCATGGTCTCAATTTTTACAGCACAAAAACCTTTTTTAACAGGGGTACATATACTTTTGCATGTACGCTTCAGAGGGGCGGCATTACGTAAGATTAACTTTTTTGAGCTTTTACACCATTTCGTTCCCTGTTGCTTTGACTTTCATGCAAGTTTGAGAAGTCTTTTAATCTCCATGGCAACCGTTCAGCTGTGCAAAACGCCTGGGGAGACCAAGCGCCGTCTTTGCCGCCTCTTTGGAGCCGCAGTTTCCAAGCCATGCTTTCGCATTACGGTGCACCGCTCCAGCGCAACTTCCTCACTCAGTTCCTTCAGACTAGCCAGCAGCATTAGCAAACACCTGGTGGAAACCCACACCCGCTGAGCTCATTACACAAGCTATTTTTCAGTGAAACGCTGATAAAAACGTTAAAGGATTAATAGAGCAGCGCTGCTGTGATGACTTCCTGAAGGTGGAATGCTAGAGCAGGAATTTTTAAAGAGACAAAGTCTTAAATTGTGAATTAAAATGTATTTTAAGTCATATTTGATATGTGCAGCATTTTTATAACAAATAAAGGCAGCACAGTTACTTGATTGTTCTATAAGATGATACTATGTGGCTGGAAAACACATACTAATGAACTTTTAAAATAATATCTACCTTACTTTCTATATTTATTAAGCTAATTACTCAGATTTTTTTTATAAATAAAGGATGGGTGTGTTAACTTTGTGCTCAAAGTAAAATCCAAATAATTTTCTGTAACTTGGAAGATAAAACAAAAAAACTTCAGCCAATAACATTGTACAACCGTTCCCCACTTTGGACTCTGTACAAATTAGAATCTACATCATGTTATAGTGGAGCATAAGGAACTCGTAAAATCCTACTCTGTTTAAAGTATATCTGTTCCATAACTGAGGCCATCTGCGCACTTATTTGTTATATAAACAAGATTATTGGGAAAATGTTGATCCTTTATAAAATGATGCCCCTCGCTCCTTTTCTATCTCTTTTGTTCCTCTATTCTTTTATGAAAATGTCTGCTTGCGAGAGCAGGTGTTTGTATCCTCATATAGTAGAAAGCTTTAGCGCTCTCCCTCTTTTTCTCTTTCTCTCTCTCTCTCTTTCTCTCTCTTGCAGACAGAAATACATGTGCATGTCCAAGCACATATACACACAGGGGCGTGCGTGCAGACAGACAGTCAGCTGTGCCCTTCCCACAGCAAGTAGCACGAAAACAGAGCGCTGCCTATCCCTGCCTTACATACATACACACACGCACACACATATATATACACACACACACACACACACACACACACACACACACACACACACACGGACACACAAACTCTACAAAGAGCTCTCCACATACTCTTAAAGGGACATGACACACAATTAAACTTAGCCGTCAAGAGCCGGCACCACACCTGGACAACAACAAAGTGCATGAGTTACAGCCGCGTCGTCACTTATATCTGTTAAATGTGACTATTTGTGATTCTGTACTCAAACAGAAGAGCATGTTTGTATTCCAAAAAGTTGATTTAAGTAGACTTCTATCACTTTTTTCTTTCAGGTTTTGCATGTTCATAGTTTAGATTGATTGCAAGATGTAAAAAAACAAGCAAAAAATCACTCAAAATCAGCCTGTTAAGAGCTGTAGTTGTGACACCACAATCTGTTAAAGCGCAAACATTTATGTTCAAATCAAGAAATGTTGTCTGGATTTAACTGTAAACGTGCTGAAAATTAAGCCATCTGAGCAGCAAAAATAGCAACTCATAATGATTGTGAGCAGTTTAATGAGGAAATTTTGGAGATATATGAAACATATCTTCAAATTTCACATGCAGTTCAATTGAATTGTAAATTATTTTCTACAACATGCCCATTAGAACCTTTTCCTTTCACTGTAGCTCTTGTTCCCATTTGGGCTGGCTTGACTCTCATTGAGAATGACCCCTGATCAAGCCAAAATAACTCCAAGTGACCTTCTGCTGTTAATATGTGTTGAATCAACGTGCTCACATTTTCTTACAACAGTAAAGCAATAAGCAATAAATCATGACTGTCCAATGCAGGTTTGAATCTTCCACCTGGTGGGCACAAATTAATAATCAGAATGAAATGTAAAGTGTAGGAAGCTTAGGAGCCAGAGAGAGTGGAGCAAAAAGAATCTAGTGGAAGCACACTAAAACCGGTTTGATCAAAAACTGTTTTTTTATTACCTATTATAAGCTGGGTTCATGCTTTTAAGTTTCTATGTAGCAAATAAATTAGTTGACGTCATCAATTGAAACTTGTTATTTAGCACCTGCAGATTTTTGTATGCATTGACTTAAAAATATAGAAATTCACCTAATTTTTGACCTAAATAGTTAGCGTGATCCTGCAATCACTTGAGAGAGAGAGAGAGAAAGAGAGAGAGAGAAAGAGAGAGAGAATGATCAGGAGTGAAGGAAATACATTTAAAGAGAAGAAACCAAATAAATAAATAAATAAATAAATAAATATTGATAATCATTGATTGATTTTCTTTTCTTTCTTAAATAAAATAATAAAATGTTATAAAAATGTATAATATAATCTGATCAGGAGGTCAGTGGTGCTGCTGTGGTTGATGGGCCCCAAACTATATTCTGCCTAGGACCTCATTCAGCCTGGAGCTGGATGGGTCTGTGAACATCAAGATTTAGCTTTAAATTAATTTATGAGGTAAATTTTTAAATTGAAGGTGGTTAATTATTGTTTAGGGTGCACAAATATGACCAAAGTCACCCATTACTTCCTGTTAATATTATATATTTAGTACATTCTACTGTTTAGAATGATTAAACATAATAGTAATAGTTAAATGCAACAGTGTGACGCTGTAGATTGAAAAAAAGGGAAAAGTTGAACGAAGGCCTGAAGAATAGAACTTGAACTTGAGCGAAGTCTGTACAAACTTGGACACTGTGCCTTTAAGAAGCCCCCACCATCTCACAACAGGGGGGGCGTGAGCTGAATCCAGGAACAGCGATTGAAAAAAAAAAAAAAAAAAAGCTCCACCACTGCACTGTTTCAAGTTCCCCTCTCCGGCTGAAACCCTGCCTGATTTGTGGGCAATGTTGGGGATGTAGAAAAAAAAAAAGAGAAAAGGAAACCGGAGCAAAGAGAGCGTAAGGAAGGGAGAGATAGAGAGACAACACTAACTGGGTAGCTATGGAGATAGTAGGTTTTCCTGGTTGCTTTCTTTGACAGGTGTCGAGTGGGATAAAATAAAGTGTGAGAACAGCCTCCAAGATGTACGGCAAGGGTAAAGGAGCTGTGGTCCCCTCCGATAGCCAAGCGAGAGAAAAGTGAGTAAATTATCGCAGTGTCACAACAGCAAACCCCAGTACAGAGAGAGGAGTGTGCTAGGTGGCTAAACTTGCTAACTGATGTCGAAGCAGTTCAGCAACTTCAGACTCATGCACAAGTTTGTTACTTTAACTTTTCTTCTGTTTCTTGCAAGTGAAGCCGTGCTGCTTGTGTTTTTGCCACTTCTCCTGTGTGTGTTGTTGCCTTTTCTCGCCTCTTCTTCTTTAGCATCCTCCAACTTGCAGGCATGTCTGCTAAGTTAGCCCCAGCAACTAGCTGCAGCCAGTTTCACTCTTGTATTTAATTGTTTTGTTGCTCATGTTCAACCTAAAGCGGCTGCTAAAGTTGCGCCACTTTCTTCCCCCTCTTCTTTACACGCGTGTGTGCTTTAAATATCCAATAAGGAGCATGGAAGTGGGGAGGGATCCCACTCGAGTTTCTTCCTTTCTCCTCAGCCCCCCCACCATGGGGGAACAATGCATTTGGATTTATTGTAGCTGCGCATTTGGTATTGTATCCGATTGGCTTTTGTGTGCGTGTGTGTGTGCATATGTGTGTCTGCTCTCGGTAAAAATAGGATACAGCTGTTTTGTGGGGGGGGGCTTTGTTACACACTAGCCGTGTTCGTGGCTTGTTCGCGCAGGGGTTGCGAGTCTGCTGGCGCTCGGCTGCGTTGGATCCACGCGTGTTTTCGGCGACTCTTCGTGCAAAAGCGGAGCGGCGCTTTGTAACTTTTGTACCCCGCTCCGTGCAGATCTTCCCCCTGGCAGCGAAAGCGACCCGCGCTGCTGCCCGGAGTAGGCGCTGATCGGCGGGGTCTTTGCAAGGGAAGCTGCAGCCCCCTCTGAGCCTCTTTGTCTGCATGCCTCAGTCTCGCCCAGCACGCAGCTCCCCTTCTCAACACTTCAACAAGACAGATCGCTTCCAGATTGACCTTAAATATCAATTCAATAATCACCCGGTGCATTAGCGGGCCAATCAGGGGCCACTGACCCGGGTGAGCCTCCCTTGATGTCATCCTACTGCTATCCCGATTTGGTTGGTGTTAAAACTTTGTTGGACTGAACTTTTTTTTTTTTTTTAATGCATTTGCAATCAAACCGGGACAGAACCTGAGTTTAGATCAACAGGCACCTCTTTGTTTTCTCAAAGCTCTTCCTCATCTCTTTCTTCATCTGCTGCACCTCAGTCCTCATCCCTCACATTGCTGTTGAATTATTGAGACTGACCGAAGCAGCTGCTCTCAGCTTTGCGTCAAGAGTTGAGAGAGAGATGGAGGAGAGAAGAAGAAGAAGAAGAGGAGGAGGAAGATGTGGTGGGCAGACTCATCCATGTTTAAAGAGGGGGTTTTGTCGCGAGCCCTGGGCGAGGTGTCAGATGTACTGATGGAAGAGAATGCGTTTGCGCGCCGATGTCTCCCATCCTAGAAGTTTCGAGGGAGAGAGGCGGGACGGGGAGGTCAAAGGGCACCGTGCTTTCCTCTGTTCTCCGCGTTAACTTTTAAACTCGCTCCGCTGCTTCGTTTGTCCTGCAGGAAGTGGAATCTTTCTCCTCCTCTTTGCTCCTGGAGTGGCTCATCTCCTCAAACTTCTCCTGCTTTTCAGTGAGCCAGCTCGCAAGCTTTAATAATGCAGCAGGCCAGGTGCATGCACAAGCAGCCCCTTACACAACACACACACGGACACGCACGCA
>NW_006800416.1:0-4191 GCF_000485575.1 Poecilia formosa
GTCAGTAAAAAAATAGATTTAATACATTTTAATCTTTTTATAGTCATTATGAAAATCTTTAATAATGAAGTTTTGCATCATCATTGATTCTCAGTTTGTTTTTGTGTTTTACCTTTTTAACTCCATGTTTCATGTTTTGAGTTTTCTAAAGAACTTTAGGACTCGATGCGTCACATCAGGCTCTTTACTGAGATTATATTGACTTATTCAGACCTCAGAGAATCACTGAGATAATGTACTGATTGGTTCATGTTTTTATATTTATTCTAACCTAATATGGGTTATTTGGTTAATAAATATTTTAATAATGCTCTTTGTACAAATATAATAACTGCACCTTTTATTTTAATCTTTCATGCTGTCTAGCTTTTTGTATTAGGATCAACAAAAAAAATTAAAATATATTTAAGTTTTCATTTTGACTTTGTTTATTTAGGTTTACTAAATAATTTGGGTTTATTTAGTAACAACAGAAACTTCCTGTTCAGTTGATCTGAGCTTTTGAACTGATTTTGTGGTGAACCTTTTCCATGAACTGCTGAGATTCATGACTGGAAGACATTAATGCAATAAAGTCATTAAGTCTCAGTTAATAAATATTGAGGCAGTTTGTTTTTACTAAACGTGTTGCATCAACCATTTTTTTAAATTGTTTTCCAGTTATTTGGTTGAAAATTGAGATTTGAATCCTTTTCTTCCTGCTCTGCAGAGGCTCGGCCAGTTCCTCCTGATTCATCTTCCTCAGGAAGAAAAGCTACGATCTTCATCAAAGCTTCTGTGCTGCTCCTCCTCTTCTGCTCTTCATCACCAACCACCTCCTCATCCTCTTTCTGACTCTGAGCATTCTGGGTAACAAGGATTCAAAACCTTCTGGATCTTCTTCAGCTGGTTCTTTATAAAAAGCACCAAGTTTGGCTCCAGCTCCTGAAAAGGAATCCCAGATGAAGACAAATCAGACTGGATCAGAACATCAGGTCCATGTTGGACAGACTGAAGATCCTGGATCTAAAAAGAGCAGCAGGAAGTCGACTGAACAGAACTGATGTACAGACCGTAAATATGGAGTCCAGCTGTGTTTGGTGCTGCTGTGCAGACGGACCGTTGGGAACCTCTGAGCTCTGCTGGTTCACTCTGTGGAGGAACAATTTATTAAAAAAACACAACAATGAGGATGTCTTTTAAATTTTATACATTTAAATATGATAAATGTTCAATATTTTTATGTATTTGTCAATCAAGAAAATGGTATTTTAGAGGATTGTTGTTAAACTTGTTTTAAGTCAGAATACGGTTTAATTTTTCTCTTTCTGTTTTTAGCTCCACAAATGTTTCTGCTTTTGGTCGACATTTTGCTCTTGTTGGTTAAAGTCTAACTGAGGATCTGACTTCAGGTCTGGGTGGGATTTCCATCCTGCTGCCTGGTTGATCCTCAGGGACAAACAACTGGGCTCAAATTCTGGATCAGAACTTGGTCTTTGGTGGATGATGGGAGAGAAAAGAACATTTTAGGTCCACATTTGTTTTGGTTCCAACCTACATTGGAACCAGGATCCTGGTTTTAAACAAGAGAAAACCTTTCATCCATTCACAACCAGGGCAGATTTTGTTTCATCTTTCATTCATCAATTTGATCCAAATTCCAGGTTTTGAACTCTGATCAGATTTAGTTGTTAATTAATTCATTTTTACATCCAATATGGACTAATTCAAAATCCTGAAGAGGAACCCTTGACTCTAGTGCTAGAAAACAAATCAGTTCATCATTTTTATTTATTTTACCTGGGGAGAAACAACAAGGCACTGACCGCCTGAACAGAGTCCTTGAATGTAGGCCTTCTGCGACCATTTGGTCACTAATCATTTTCTTTGTCTTGCAGGTAAATGCTTGTAAAAAAAAAAAAAAAAAAAAAAAGCCATTAAAAATAGGTTATCCTTAGGTCGAGCATCACGATGCGGGATGAAAAGATCATTTTTATTTCGGGTCTTTAAAGACCTGTATGAAAAGGAGGATGTCTGGACTCTGATTGGCTCAGAGTCCAATCAGAGGCTGCTTTTAAACGGGCTGGTCTCTATTTCGGATCGTTCGCTGGTAACAAGCTCCTATCGTTTCTGCTCCGCTGGAGGGCAAAAGCAGGGAGGAGGCAGATAAATGCTTTAAGAACTTTATTCCTCTTTTGAACAAGTACAACGAACAGCTGACTTCCCTAAAACTAACACACTGCGCTCCCCACAACAACCGGACACTTTTCTGGCTCTTCTTCTGCGCAGCGCCTACATGTTGCTCTCTACTGCCCCCTAGGGAAGAGAGGGGGCAGTGGAGAAAGACTGGGCCTGTAAGAGCAGGTTATTGTTTGTACTGACGGTAATCTGAGTCATGTGACTAAACCTTTAATAGTCACATGACATGTGAAATAGAAATATGATGTAGATATATAGCAATAGATATTTAAATCTGAATCACAGTATTCATATACGGTCTTTGAATGCAGGTCATCTGTGATAATTTAGCCACTTTGTCTTTTGTTGCCTTGTCAATATTTGTAAAAACAAAAAAGAAAATATTCTACTAGTTTATAAAATATATAACTATATACTCATTTAATGTATAAGCTTTTAATGACTTATTTTAATTGAGATGCTTTGCTTTGAAAATAATTTAAATTTAAGATGAAAAAACGAAAGAACACATTCAAATACTGTTGGTAATAAGGCCTGTGCGTCAACTGCACCTCATTAGCTCATCTAGTCCTTGGTGACGTGCAGGGGCGGATCTACTGGGGTGGCAGTTGCCACCCCAAACGAGAGCCTCGCCACCCCTGTTGCCACCCCAGCTAGCGACTACGAATTCAATAAATAGTTATGGCAAATCGGACATTAAGCGCATGAAACTCTTTTTTCCGACAACATTGAATGCAACACAATGTAACCTGACACCCACTGCTGAGTAGCGGGAAGTGCGAGAGAAGGACAGAGCGCAAGCAGCAGCATTGATGGATATATTTGTTACTGGACTGGACATTAGTGATTTATGGTAAGCCACACATACGCTATTGCTGTTCATTGAGTCAGGAATATCGGTGGTCAGGAAAATACTACAACCACGCAAAGAATCAGAACAACGGACGCAATGTTTAGCAGTTAATTAAACCATAGATAATGGTAATAAGGGCTTCAGATTTCATAGGTGAGGAAAACGTTTTAATTTAAAGAAAGAAAACATTGAACAAGTGAGCAGTGGGTCAGTTATACTAGCCTAACTGTTGCTGGCCTGGTATTGACATTGATAGCCTTAGCATGTGCTGCGCAGTTCGGTGTGTTTTGGTTCCGTTAGCCCTAAAACAGGTCAACCCGCCACCAAGTCATCAGTAGGGCAGCTGTTTAAATCAGCTAATCAACCACCGCGGTGTTCAGGCGAAAACTTATTAATAATCACAATATAGACATTAAGCCTGAATGTAACAGACTGGATCTTCTGTTTTAGTGTTTTTGCTACTTTTTTGTGTGGGGAAATGTTTGTTTTTGGTTTTGATTCCCCTGATCGGTAATCTCTGCTCTATCTACTCGTTGAGCTGTTTTTTGTCGGTTGCCATGGCAACGGGTCGTGTGTAATGCCGACATACAGAGCGAGGAAAGGCGGAATAGAAGTTGTTGGAGCTAATTTTTCTTTATTTCTTTATCCATTTGAATTTTCTTACTTTATTCTCAAATTTCTATTTTTTGTATTATTTACAGAGTTTATTTGTAGGTTGATAATTGTTGATTTTCTTTTTTCTTTTTGTTTTATTATTTTATAAATTTAGACTGGAAGTAATATGGGTCAGTCCACTTCCTATAGGTACAGGGGCCTGGTGAAGGACCAGCAGATATTTTGGTTTGGGGCCGATGGTTTTTACCAGAGCAAGAGAGGTAGCATGAGAACAAATGAAAGTTTGATCTCTGTAATTGTTTGGTGAAAGAGGAAATTGATTATTATTGATTGGACTTATTGTCCAATCAATAAGTTTGGACATTGAACCTTCTTTTGCCTGTGTCTTGAAACATGACCCCAGGGCCTTAGTCGTGGCTTGGTGGAACTTTATTGGATGTTTGGTTTGGCAAACAATCAGAAGTGGTTCTGTCTAGTTTGGTTTTTCACCTGTTTATCAGCTTTATTGTACCTTTATTGTGGCGCACTGCAGCTGCTGCAATTCC
>NW_006800416.1:4201-91753 GCF_000485575.1 Poecilia formosa
TGCAAAAAACTGTTTTCAGGTTATTGCATGTTAAACGTCTCAAGTTACGCTGAACTGAGTCACTCCGGATATCTAGTTAATAAATGTCCAGCCTTGAATTGCTTTCTTGTAGCAGAACCAGCCTGGTGGACTCATAGCAGCTCTTCATGGACTCAGCATTCTGGGAAGAAACTTCAAATAGAAAACATCATAGAACAGTAGAGCGACGTTGTGGTGGGTTTAATAACTGGAGGATAATCGCTACGGTGAAAGTGTTGCATGGTTGAGGCCTGATTCCCTGGATATTAGGAGCTGGTTGCCAGTCACAGTGTTAACCCTCTCATAGTTAGCTGCTTTCGCTCAGCCGATGTCTCCGTCCAGAAAGCTACCAAAGCCAAACAGAAACTCCAGTCCAGCTGCAATGAAGATGAAAGAAGGAAGAATAAAGTTAAAATAACAGGGAATAAAATCAAATTTGATAATTCATTTCTAATGTGTTCCAGATGCAATAAAATGCTCAGATATAAACTGGTTTTGGATTTCTGCCTGGACTTTGGAGGTAATTTCAGTATTTTTATTACAATGTGTTATTATCAACACATATGCTTGCATTAGTTTAAAAACCAATAAAGAAACTGACTCACAGAAATATACTTAACCAAATACACCTGGCCCTTAAAAGCAACACTTACTGTCCTACCTGGCCATCTCTGACTGGACACCTGCTGGTCCTTGTTTTGATCCTCTCTAGGATCAAAACATGAGTTTTGAACAGTTGCTCTGCTCTGCTGGTTGTACCATAATCGAGAATTAGGAGAACACTAATTTAATTTCATAACATAACACAGCAAAAGGCATATTATATATAAGTCAAAATAAAACTAAATGCAATTTTTGTGTGGCCAAATTTGAAATATGGCCACACAAAAATGAGCTGAAAATGAAAAACTCCTTCCAGCTTTCTACTGTCTATAGATGTTCTTCTTATTGACCCTGTCTCTTCTCTGTCTTTGTTTTTTCCCGTCAACTTGAGTTACACAACATTCATGATATGAGTTGACGAACGACTGAAGCAGAGGACCTGCTCCACTTCCTCATCCACTGATTATAATACATTGTGGAAATAGTGAGTTCATAATAGTGACTTAATCAGAAAATGACCTTCAACCATCTAATATTTAGACAGAAATTAAGGAATCTGATCATATGTTGGTTCTCTGCATGAAAACAATTGAAACATTTTGTTATTGTTTTACAAAACCTATAACTAGTTTCTGATTCCAGGTTCAGACTCCGATGTCCATGATCAGCCTCATCTTGGATCTCATCGGTTTGTATGACGGAAATTTTAACATTTTTGGAAAATATGTTGATTTGTTTTGCATTTGTATGATGTTTTTTAATCCTGTGTGGATGTGAATTAGTGTGTGAGCAACAGACAACCTTAATTTCCCTATGGGATTAATAAAGTTTTACCTTTTACCTATTTCAAAATCAAACAAGACTGTCTCAGATCTGATGTTCGTCATCACCTTGATCATCAGCCAGATTGTAATTCAGGTGAAAATTGGAGATTAAAATGCCTTGGAATACGTGCTGACTTAAGGTCATTTTTACTGTAACTTGGATTATTATTGCTTGCCAGCTGTCCTTTGTATTCCTGGATTCTTTGATGAGAGTATTTTTTCTGCCAAGGTTTCTAAATTAGACTCCTGACCATCAACAGAGGTGTCTGAGTCTCATCTGGACTCAGAGCAGGTGGAGCCTGTCATTGTTAAGAAGGGTGATGTGTGTGTGGACAGGAACTACAGTAACTCCGCCCTGCTGTCATGACGACACATCAGGTAGGTCATTTATTTATTTCGCAGGTCTGTAGATGAACTTTTCAGACTCTTGTGTAAACAAGTAAATATACTTTTGTTAGGAATCAGTGCTGTTGTGGGTCTGCTCCCGTTTCTGGAGATTCACCACTGGAGGGCGCCATCCAACCTGGAGCTGCTGGTTTTCACCATAGAGCTGCTGCTGCTGCTTATTCATCAAGCCCTCTGCCATTCAAAGCCTGAGTGTTTTATTACTATCATGTCTTGTTTTCCTGAATCTAACTTCCTCCTTGTACTCCTTCCTGGACTCAGTCTTCTGGATTCTTCCCTCTAAAGTTCAACCTGACAATAAGACCCATGATCTCCATCTCCACGTTTGACAACTAACCAAGACATTTGTAATATTCAGAACCATTGTATCAATAAACCTTTTAAATCTTTCTCTGGTCTTCTGGGAGTATCTTTCATCTTGGCCAGAAAACTGGTGTAAAATTGTGGCAACTTTAACAGGGTGTTATGTAAGATATCCACACAAAATGGTTGTTGTGACATGTAGGGGTGTCAAACTCCTTTAGTGAAACATATTTAGTAATGGTTCTCTGGCTTTTTTCATCCATTTCTTTTAAAGTAAAACTGTTAAGCTGGTCTTCTTTTTCTGTTCTTGTGGAAAATCAAGTCAACAAAGTGCAACTTTTCGGATCTTTGCCAGACCCCACATGGACATTAAATACATCACTTCAACTTTTGGATCCATTTTCACCCAAGATCAACCTGGGTACATACAAATACATAATCAAAAACATGGAGCAGCAACCTGCAGACAATCCCACCTGAATCTTATCTTTCAAGCCATTTCCTGCTATGTGTTTCTGTTGGATGTTTTTACAATGTCCAGAGCAACTGGAAATCTGTATTTCTGCAATTATTAGTTTCATAGCACGCTTACAGCCTTCCTGGGAAAAGCAATCCTCCTTATGCAGCTATAGTCAGAAGATTGTGGGCTTTATTTAATGTGGTTTCGACTATTCCACTTGTAAAATCTAAAGCAGATAGATGTTGCACTGCTCTGCCATCTGAGCAATTTTTTACCTTTGTATCTCAGAATTTTTCACGTTTTTTGGCGGAAATGTATTCCTCTTTTTTCTACCTGCAATAGCCCCAATACGACGTCGTGCTGAACTTTCGAAACTGAAAAGAAGCAAACAAAAAAGCACGACAAATTAATAAAAAAACAAACAAACAAAAAATATTTCTAAAGTATAATTATTGTTGAATTATCATTTTATTTTCACGTTTTTTCTAGTTTTTTTTTTTTGGCGGAAATTGATTTATCTTTTTTCTATTTCCAATGGCGCTAGTACGACGTCATACTGAACTTTCAAAACTGGAAAAAAAAGAAAGAAAAAAAAAACCCCCGACAAATTCTAAACAAAAAAAATCAAAAACAAACAAAAAAAGAATTCTACAGTAAAATCCTACAAATTATTGTTGAATTGTTTTTAGTTTTTTTTAGTTCAAATTAATAGTTAAAACATTCAGCGTCAACACCCTCCTATGAATCTTTATCGTTTCTTTTCGCAGTGTTCTGCCACAGAGAAATGCTTTTCCACGGTTACATAACTCGCCGAGTCTCTCCGCTGTGGATCCTGCCGAGTCGTCCCACAATGCAGAGCGCATGGCGCGTCATTGGAGAGAGCCGATGATGATGGCGGCGGTCGGTGCACCAGAAGTGATCACACAACTGGAGAGCGCTGCCAAAGTTTTAATGGTGAGGAACCCAGCCTTGTTTTGTCCCCGCTTCGGGCTCGGAGCCCGATAGTTAACCCGGTCTGCGGAGGAGTTCGTCGGGTGAAAATCTCCCCCCCGGCGGTTCGTTTCGCCCCAGTTGTTGTTGGTGACTGTGTTCGGGTTAGAGACGGTATGTCTGAACGATGCGTGGCGCAGAGTCTCGCTCGGCTCCATCCCGTTACAAAACCTGTTTATTAAGTTTAAATGCCGCCCTTGTTATACATTCCCCTCTTAAGTCTCGGGACCAACCCAATTCTTTGTGCTGTGGCTAATTTTTTTCCAGAAACTTCAGCGGTTCGTGTTCTCTCTGTGCCGCTAAATCAAGTTTTCTGGACTCTAGAGACAGTTGCAGCATGTCGCTGTTGTTTATATTCTCTCTTCTGCTCCGCTGTCTACAGCTTCAGCTCCTCCTCACCCAGCTAGAGCTCACTCTTTTCCGCTAACCACTTACTTATTTCAGCCTGAACCGACAGAAGAGCCCGGCTAGGAGCCAGTAGCTAACCATGTGCATGTCGGTGTGTGTGCTGGGTAATTCAGCTAGCTGCTGCTGCTGCTGCTGCTGCGTGACCATTTCAATCAAACCAGGACAATGTAAATAACCCAGCTCAGCCCAAAATGACATTATTAGAAAGGCAATCGTCACAGTACAATAGTGAGTCAAATAGCTAATATTAAAGCTCCACATTTCACTCATCTGCAGGTGTTTTAATCTGGGAGCTGCGTCTCATTTAAAATATTGTCAACACAAATCCAGGCTGTAATGATTATGGAAATCTAAATTAGAAGAAGGCTGAAGGAAAAACAGCTGTTTGTCTGATCACTAACTTTCATTAAATGATACATTCCTGTGAATTTAGTAACTCTCATTAGATTTTAAGCTATGTCAAGAAAAAGTGTTGTATATTTTAATTTGATCCATTTTTAGGAGATGTGTGTCTGCTAATGGCTAATTTCCAATCACCACTTTAGTAAAACTATGATCTGATATTTCTTCTGAGAGCAATAATTGACTAAATATAATTTTTTTTGTTGTTAAAATATTTTTTTCAGAATTAGCTCAAAAATACAGAGCTGTCTCCCTCTTCTTGACTGGACATTTATGTATACAGTTAAAACCTCTATATCCTAAATCCTTTGCATGATAGATTCTCTAGCTTCTATTGTGCTTTTGAAATTGTAGCAGTTTGCTACTGTTGATATTTCCCTAAGATTTTTTAATACAGAACAGCTGATTTTGTAGGAGAAAAAACCTCTAATTTGTCAATACAAGGGCTAGATTGTTAAATCATTCATATATTTTAAGAAACATTTTTAGATATATTAGGACCAGAAGAAGTGTTGGCGTTTTTTATTGTTTCATTTCACCAATATTGCAGCAGAAAGACAAAAATGATATTACATCTAAAACTGGGATTAGCTTCTTAGCATCAATCCCAGTTAGTGTAACTAGTCTTGTCAACAACAGTCCCCGTCTGTATGCCCAGAGGAGGATTTCTAGTTTTTACCCAAACCAGGATCATCCCTAGTTGGCCGGTTGGAATCTAAAAAACATATTTTTCAGATTGTCAGTAACCCTGATGGGTGAAGAAGTTGTTACTGCAGGAAGAGAACCCCCAGATTTAGCTTTTTTATATTATCAGTGAGATTATCAATGAGATTAAAATCAGAAGAGACAATTGGACAGAACTATCTCTCTCTCTCTCTCTCTTTTGTTTTTGTAAACCTCTGGTTCTTCTGCCCCGGACACATCTGACTAATAAACAGATTCTCGCCTGGTTTGTAGTGACCGATTTCAGTTCGCTTGGAGATTTTTCTGTGTGGAAAAGGAACCAAACCGCTAGAAAAAGCGACAAATTGTCAAACTTATCAACTGGATGCAGACCAAAGTAAACAGAAAAGTGTAAATACAACCCTAATAATAGAAAAACAAATTATTAGTTCAGTCAGTTTATTGGTTTCTAGTCAGGGATGATCAAGTTTTGAATATCAGCAGAAATTCTTAAATTTTCCCTAACAAAATAAAGAAACTTTCCTGATTTTTTTCCCCCACATTTATACTCTTAAACTTGTCAAAAACCAAATAGAAAGGTGAAATATTCCTTTTTCCAAACTGCTGAACCCGAAGCGAGATTCGGTTTTATTTTTCTGGGATTTGACTCAATAAAATGTTTTGCGCTTGCTGTCCGTCATGCCGGGGGAAAACTTTACCAGACAAATACGAGAATCTGATTCTGGAAAAGTCTTGAATTTCGAAATGGGAAAACGTCCCTGCGAACCGTCCTCAGTGGTGTGTTTGACACACCAGTTCTCTGAATGACCGTCTGTCATTCGCTTTTAGTTTGGAATTAAAAGTCGTTCTAAATTTGGGCTTTAATCTAACAGCAGACCACATTAGGTCCAGTCCATTGAGTCTGTCTGCTTGTAGTCGTCTTTTATAACTCTCTCTCTCTGTGTGTGTGTGTCATCTCATTATGGCACATTATGTGTGGTTTGTCAGATAAAAGGCCCTTTCTTCCTTCTGCTACCTCCAACCACTGAGCTGCTTTTACTGCAATTAGGTCTGGAATGTGACTTTCCTGCTGGGCGGTATCATGGAGACGCTGCTGTATTTTAAAAAAAACTGTTTGTTTTGCACTTTCTTAGAGCTGTAATCTGTTTATTTGTGCTATGAGAGGCTTACTTGTGTCTTCTATGGATGACGGAGGCGACACTACTTCGAGGAATAGACACATTATCAGCTGCTGTGATGGTGGCGGTGCTTTTGATAGAGCAGGTTTACAGTACGCTCTGTTTTGTCTAATCCCTCTGTAGGACAGGGTTTCAGCTGCATCATCGGTCGGAGTTAGACTGTGCAAACTCAGCTGCAGCTTATCAGTTTTTTACCTAAATTATATTGGAAAATAAATCCTTCAGTTATCTATATTCATCAACATTTCTTCTTATGTATGTTGATGTCTCAGCTGCAAAATAGTCTTTCAGTTTTAGCATAATGCATTTCCGAACCAACTTGGTCCTACGTGAGATAGAAATGCATTGATCCGATATCAATATCTGTATTGGTATCGATATTGGAAAAAATTCTCATTCGGGTATCGGTGACAGTGTGGCCGATCCATCAAGGGAGATCTGTTCAGTCGAATTCTAGACTTTATTATTTATCTTGCATTGTGTTTATAATTTCTCATTCCTCTTCCTGAAACATTTTAAAACATTTTTGTTGCAGATTATTATTATTATTATTTTTTTATGTTTGGCCCAGATGGTCTTTGTTTTTTATCATTTATTTTTCATTGGCGATTCTGCTCCTAATTACACTGAATGAACAGATTAAAGTTTGTTTTTACATTTTTGACCAAGTTTGTGAAGCTATCGGTGTATTTAATGGTTATCTAATAAATTTGTAGTCTAGTACATTTATGTCTGTGTTTCAAAATGAAACATTTTAGGTCAAGTCAGCTGTTTTTCTGTATCAGCCGATACTAAACATCAGATATTGGTATCAGAAGTGAAAACAGTGGATCGGTGCAGCCATAGAACAAAGCATTTTTTAAAACATTTTCCAGCACACTGGTTTTACCAAGTACATGTTGTCTTTGTAGAGCTTTCTGCCTGAACTGTGCCGTTGCTGTTTCTTCCCCAGGCACCGCCATCCATGGTCAACACAGAGCAGAGGCAACACGCTGAACATGTATTCCTCTCCTTCAGGAAGTCCAAGTCCCCGTTCGCCATCTGCAAGCACATCCTGGGTAATTGTCGAATAAATCGCCCAACTTGCGTCATATTGCGGTGCACTCGAGGTGTTCAGGAACCACCTTGCTGGTTACAAGCTGCCGGACCGAGGCGACGTACTGACCCAGGACATGTTTGAACCTGATCACATGAGAATCAGCCTGTGGTGTTATGGTTACAAGCCAGCTTGTTTTATGAAAAGGACTTTGGAGAGATAATGTGTAACTTTGCAAGCTCTGAAATTAGGGCCACTGTGCCTATTTCCAAGTGTGATGAATATAATCCCTTGGCTTTGACATGTTGGTAGAACTTGACATTTGGTAAGGAAACAACTAAATTAAAACCATTCATGCAAGAAAAAAAAAAAACACTCAGACTTTTATTTTTAATACCTTACTAAATCCTGTAAGTTTATCTGCGAGTCTGGGCGGTGTGTTTCAGGGCTGCAACCAACAATTAGTTTAGTATAATCGATTAATGCTATTCTGACAATTGGATAAAGAAGTCTGACACATTTTGCAGATTTTTTGAGGTATTTTTTAATTAATATTAGCAGTGCATTAAAAGGTTCAACTTAATCAATAACTCAGTTCATTTTTTATTTATTTTTTCCTTTTTTAATTGCCTAAAATGTAATAACTGCATTCCTTAAGTTCCATTTGTGGCAAAGGATGCATCTGCAGCTAAATATACTTAAGATGAAAGGTTCTAAAGTAAGCGATTAACCGATCACTAAATTAGTTGAAGATTATATTGATAATCGATTCATTATTTATCTGATTAATTGTTTCAGCCCTAATTCATTAAGAGCAACTTTCAAATATTTCTTGAATTAAAAACAATGTTTGAGGCTCAAAAAAAAAATCAAACATCGACGACGTTTTGTGGCGGCAATGAAAACAACTGGGATAATCAGTAACCGATTCGTCCGATTAATCGTTTCAGACCTGTTTTGTATAAAAGTGCTGAAGCAGTTAGGACGTTTTCCCATGGCTTCCCTGCCCACACGCCGTCTTAATTCGCTCCCTTTTGACGCTCTCCAGTTTTGTAACGCGTTCTTCCTGCCTCCTCGCGTTTCCCTCTCCAGAGACAAGCAAGGTGGACTATGTGCTATTTCAGGCAGCCACCGCCGTCATGGAGGCCGTTGTGCGGGAGTGGATCCTGCTGGAGAAGACCAGCATCGAGTCCCTCCGGGCGTTCCTCCTCACCTACGTGTTGCAGAGACCCAAGTGAGTAGGAAAGAAAGAGGAGGCTTTGTTGGATCTTCCAAGTTTCATGCATTCACGTTCTGCGTGCCAGTTTCATATCCAGGCAGGTTGACTGCTGATGGCCAGTCCAAAAGTATATATTTAGTAGCCGCAAGAACACAAAGTTTTACCAAATATTTTTAGCGTAGTTTCTGGTGCAGATATCTCGGTAAACTTGAAATAAGACAGAATAACTCGCAAGTAACGTTTCCACAAGCTTGTTTTAAGTACATGGTGTCTAAATATTCTGCTGGTAGATTATTACACTTATAGGAAGACCTTTTTCCTGTGTTATAAGTGAAAAGTTCTCCCAGTGGAACCAGGACTATTGAAAATCCAGCTGTGTGTCTTAATCCTGATTTTTGTGCATGTGGTGAGCCTCTCTGCGGTGTAAGCTTTTCCAAACTCAATGGGTTCCTCTGTGGCGCTCCTGCAGCCTGCAGAAGTACGTCCGTGAGCAGATCCTGCTGGCTGTGGCCGTCATCGTGAAGCGAGGCTCTCTGGACAAAAGCATCAACTGCAAAGGCATCTTCCACGAGGTCGGCCAGCTCATCAGCAGCGGGAACCCAACAGTGGTAACGGGAACACACGCACCTCAGCTTTCACTGATAGGATAGCAGAAAATATCGCTGCACAGCTCTACATGTACGCTCCAGCACATTCATAAACATTATTCAAAAAATCTAAAAGTGATGATCCCTAAATTTGACAAACAATATCCAGATTTTTCCCCTCATAATAAAGTAAATTCCTGTTTCAGCCAGTAGATGGCACTACTGTGCTTGTGCTTGAATTTAAATCCCAAAGAGAGAGAAAGTTATTTCAGATTCTTACAAAAAGCTATTTCTTAAGTAACAAATTACTTTAAGTTATACTTTTGAAATTACATTAATGACTCTTTTTCTCTGCAGGTTGAGACTTGACTTAATTTCTTTACATAATATCTATTTGTTGGTCATAACCAGGGGATCAGTAGCTGCTAACAGTTAAAGCCTTTTGATATATTTAACTTTAGATTGTATGTGTCGGGTGAAAATATAGAGGAATTTTATTATGAACCCTTTAAAAGCTTTCTTGCCACTGTTAGATGAAGATTAATGAGGCAGTTTTCCTAACACTTAACTGAGCCTTTATTCAGGACTTATTTCTCTCCCTCCCTTTTGCAGCTATTCATTTTGCTTTGTGTGCAGCCATGTTACAAGTCATAAAAAACAAAAACCTCAGCCACCAGTTAAAATAGCTAATGTGAAAATCTTCTAGTTGCTGAGGATCTTGTTTGTATTTGTTGCCTGCTTTAATAGCGCCACCAGAAGTAAAGAAGAAGAAATGCGTTCGTAGTGGATGAAAAGCTTTGCCAAAAAATGAGTAAATAAATGTACAACTTTGTTTGTCCTGAACTTTTCTGAAATGGACAAAATCTCTGAATTGTTGAAAAAACAAATCGTTTAGTTGAACCTCAGTGTGTCAAAATAAAATGAAAACAGTGTTAAACTTGGCATTAATGATGTATTTTAGCATGAAGGAAATATTTATATTTAACTTGTAAGTGCAATTATCAGACATCAGCGATGTCTTCCTGTTTCATGCACAAAAATCCCAGTCACCTTTGACCTCTGGTCACAATGAGATAATTTGAAATGTTCCTTGACAGGAACTCTTCTGTAGAAAAACAAAGTTAAGTAGTATCAGTGTTGGACTGACAAAACAAAAAATGACCCTGAAACTGTAAACCAACCCAAACTGTTACACCATGAGCTAATTTCTGGCTGATTTATCACAGATGTTTGGAGTTTGGTATATTGTGCAAAAACATAGTCTTCCTAATGAACTTAAGTGACGTACCATTCTTATTCCATGGGCTTTAATTAGGACTGCACTCTAATTACCGTATTTCCGGACTACAAGGCGCACTTGAAAGCCTTTAATTTGATTTAAAAAAAAGGCCTTATGATCTGGAGCGCCTCTTATATTGTTCTGGAGTGAAACAGCCCCAAACAATGGATTAATTCTGGTTGTGCTTACTGACCTCGAAGCGATTTTGTGTGGTTTACGGCGCTCTGTCAAAATGTTGTAGTTACATTACGTTAAGTAGTCAGACTACCGTAGTCGGAGTAAAACACACTGTGCTTTGACTGACTGAATTATCTTTGTTTTCCACTTAAAGATTGAAAATGGACCATTTATTAGCTCCTTCTAATCTAGTGCCCCTTATAGTGCGGAAATGCAGTACAGTTTTCTGGCCCATCATGATCTTTAAACAGCCTGACGTGCCGATCCCGATTTTGACCCATATCAGTTTTTCTTTTTCTGAAATGTTGCTAAATATAGCAAGAAAGTTGCTGAGTTGGGGTGGGGTGACCATTGTTGACTGCAGACATCCAGACCTGACCTGGTGGGCCGATCTGTCCGTCTGGTGGGACAGCAGAAGAAGACGGTGGCTGATTGTTAGATCTTTGCTGAGGTAGATAAGATCAGTGGTAAAGACCGGCTTCATGTGTAGGTATTGGCCCATCACAGATCTCCCACAATTAAGGAAATTGACTTGGATAAATCATCTGATCCATAAATTGATGCACCCCTAGATTTAAGGGGATGTCTGCCAACATTTCCAGCTATAACAAACTTTCCTTACGGAAAACTTTCCACAAGGTTTAGGAGTGCAAGTTCTTCCTGGAGCACATTTCTGAGGTTAGACACTGATGTTGGACGAAAAGGCGTGGCTTGAAGTCATCACAAAGGTCTTTTAGGTCACGAGGTCAAACTAACTCATCCGTATTTTCATAGAACAGGAAGGGACCGCCCTAATGAGAGCCATGGGAAATGATTTACGCACCGCTTCTGAGCTAATCTAAGGTCACCTCTTCTGCCCTGCAGCAAACCCTGGCCTGCTCCATCCTCACCGCTCTGCTCAGCGAGTTCTCCAGCTCCAGCAAGACCAGCAGCATTGGCCTCAGCATGGAGTTCCATGGCAACTGCAAGCGCCTCTTTCAGGTTGGCTTCCTGTCTTGTCTGTAAACCTCACTTCCTCTTTTTTCTCCAGCCGTACCGCTGCAGTCAGACCGCTCTTCTCTCTCATCCCCCTCCAGGAGGACGGCCTGCGTCAGATCTTCATGCTGACCATGGAGGTGCTGCAGGAGTTCAGTCGCAGGGAGAACCTCAACGCTCAGATGTCCTGCGTCTTCCAGCGCTACCTGGCTCTGGCCAACCAGGTCCTCAGCTGGAACTTCCTGCCTCCAAATCATATCCTTTGTTAGCTGATTGTTGATGCCGTTTGCTGCCAGGCTGAAGGGGTTTATGTCAAGTGGAGAGTCGGTGGTTAAGCATCACTACATGGAAATCCATAGGACTTACTTACTATGGTGTTGGTGTGAAGTAACCATCTTTGTAAGGCATGTGGGGTTCCCAAACTTCTCCATGCAATGGCCTGGCAAACAGCATTAGCTTCTAGCCAGGGAACCCTTTACAAAAATGTGAAGAAACATCAACTTTTAGAATCGTTTTTGTCTTACTTTCATTCACTATTCAGTAATTATCACAGTCGTTTAGCATAAATGCTACCTCATACTTTCTGATTTTACTTTCCACTGAGTTCTGCTGACATAAATACCTTGCTAAGAGACCCTTGCTAGCGTAGCTAATATTTTTGTACTTGCCCACTTGTCCTGGGTAAGTACAACTTTCACAGCAGTTGGCTGGACGATGTTCGTACGATACGTGACGATACGGGTCTTAAATTCCTTTCATAAGGGTCTTAAAAAAGCCTTAAATTTGAGTCGATGAAACCTGGTGTATGTGTTTGTGTCTTTAAATACACGTCGCCTCTGAGATGCACATCTGTCAGCAGGTTTTTGCTTCGTCGTTCACGTCTTGTGCACACATCCGTGTTGCGTTCGCAGTCAGCTGCATTGTTGAGCAAACTTAGGCGCGTGTGTCTGAGTGTTTGTGTGCTCACCCCCGACTCATTACGGCTCTAATCCCCGCAGCCTGGCATCCTCTCGGCCCGTCTGAGGAGGGGATCTGGAGTGGCGCTTGCTGCCAGCCAGAGCCATGTATCATTTTCAAAGAGGTGTCTCTGTGTGTCCACCTTCCCCCCCTCCGTCTCATTCCAGCAGCACGGCAGCCCCGCCTCGGCTTGTCGAGGCTCCCCTTGGTATGCCAGGCACGCTCCACCCGATTTGTGTTCTCAAAGACCCGCTTTTATGTTTCAAAGTTTATTGATTTTTGGATAAGAGTTTAATTTAGTTTTATTGTTGCGGCATCTTTATGAAGCCGAGGGAGCAGCGGCTGTTGATCCTGGGAGCTTTGAGGAAGGGATGGTCAGACTGGTCGTCATAGCGATTCATTTGTTTTTTTTCTGTTTTAGTAAATGAAGTCACCTGTTGGGTCTTGTCTAGTAGTGAATCTACTTGTTTTCTGATCTGATCAAGTGCGACAAAAAGGAAAAGTCTAGTGGAAGATTATTATTTCCAGCCTTTTATAGAAATTAAAATCTTACTCGATTTAATCTTTCACTTCAAATCTATCAAAACTTGATTCCTCTAAGCGTTTCAGACACGTTGAAGCGCACACTCGACATTAAACATGATTGCTTTCAAGGCTCTGAACGCGGCGCGAGTTCAGCTCCTCGAACTTCATTATTTAATCACCGGCTGAACAGAAATGAATGAAGCAGAAGTCGCTGGGTAACTTCTGAGCGCGGGGACCTTTTCCTGCTGGTGTTGGGTTCACTCAAATAGAGCCGTTCTCTCCTCTTCATGTTGACTTGTCGTAAATGTTGACTACCGTCTCAGCCCATAAAAATAGCTCACGACGTCTTAGATCAAGTGGCGTTCCCCTTGAAATCCGCCGTGCGTGTGAAGTCTTGGAATGCCTGAGCTGCTGCCGAAACGTGGAACAGATTGATGAAAGCCGCCGGGGAGCGCCGCAGCACGCCTGCTGCTGGGCCTGCTGTGGTGTGAACTGAACACACCACAGATAGGGGGTCCTCCGTTGACGACGCGCTCCCCCACGCGTCACTCCACACCCTGCTGGACTGCAGACGGGGTCACGGTCAGGCCTCAAGGCCCCAAAACGCTCTCAGACGACTCGGCTGCTTCAATAATGGTTCATTAGCCTTTGTCCTCCAGCCACTGATTATACCATGTAGATGGAGCTGGTATGAGAGGGAGCCTCCAAAACCGATGTGCCAGCTGTGTCAGTTTCAGACTTGTCTTTTAATTGCCCTCTGGGGAGGAAAGTCTTGATTCCAGTTATACAGCAGGGCGACTGTGACTCAGTGGGAAGATTTGTCATCTTATAATCGGAAAGTGGTACGTCTGATTCCATTTCCTCCTACAAAGTTGTTTACTCCGTTATGATTTTTATAGCCCTTTGGTACGTCTCTTCAAACCAAAGTTTGGTCGTCTTTGTCTGCCGCTGACTCTCTCTAAACAGACAATTCAGACAACAAATTAACTGAAAATCAAGACAATTGCAATAAAACGTCCATGCAATGATGTTTTCTCCATTGTTCTTGAAATATGTTAAAGTGCTTTGGTTACTACAAAGTTAGCATTTCAGTCAGCAGGTTTTCCAATTGTTGAAAATATGGTCAAGATAAGACGGTAAACCTTAAGGCTCCCACATACTCGGACGTACGATGTGTATTCTATGAGCCGGGCGGATTCCTCGCACAATACCCGGACGGTTGAGTTTTGATAGTTGAGCGTACTGATTGCCTACATTTCCCATGACAAATTCCTTCATTTGTCACAATCCGAATGGATACTAGCAAGTTCAATGAGCTGGTTGGGCGCTTGGACCACCTGGTGACCTGTTAGTGCAGCTCAGAGTGGCAGTCATGCAGCGCTCACTTGAGTCAACTCAACCTTATTAGCTTGACGTATACAAAACAGTCGGGTGTGAACATCAAGCAGATTTCTGTGTGACAAGACAAGACGTGGTGGTAAACGTTGTCCTTTGGGTGGACGCGAGTGAAGTACGCCGAAGTATGTCGGTGCCTTTAAAGTGGTTTTTCCTGGAAAATTGGAAGAAATTGTGCCTTTGGATCAGGAAGCTGTTTACAAAGTACCGAGTATCTGTAAATTTTGTTAGGTTTTTTTGTTAGATGTTGATACAGTGGTGGATTATACCTTGAGTTAGGAGTCGTTTTATGTCTTGATGATTTGTGGGTCAGAGTTAAATGGCTTAATTTGCTTTGACATTGTTTACAAGGACTAAAAATTAGGGGTCATTGGTAAATCGGCTCAGATTTTATTAATTTTGGGAGTTTGCTAAGGTCTGAAAATCAGCCTCTGTCCCATTTTGTTCCCCATGAAACTAACACCCCCACCTGTTCACATGTACCAACTTAGCAACTTTGTCTCTATATTTAGTGACTTTTCAGGCAACCAAAAAAAAAAAATCAGTACCGACCAAAATCGAAATCAGCATGTTGGGCTTTTTAAAGATCGCGATCGGCCAGAAAAATGCAAGCGGTGCATCGTTACTGAAAATGAATCGAGATTCAAACAAAGTCTAAGGGAAAGCTGCAAAAGACATTCAGACAGTGAGGGAACTAAAGACCAAAACCATTACAGCAAAGTCTTGTCTGCTAAAGACACTTGAGGACAAATCTGTATGTAGACATATGTAGACCAGAGTCTGTCAAGCTAATCTTAAAAAGCTGCTGCAAAAATACAGAGCCCTTCTGATCTGCTGTGAATCCACATAACCTGTTTTTTTTTTTTTTCCTTGTTTGCGTCAAATTAAATTTAGTTCTACAGGCACAAGCAGATATAAACTGAGTATTTCTTTTGTTTTCTCCTTTGGTGTTTTGTTTTTGTTTTGCGTCATTTTTTCCAGCAGTTTTTCATGTTTTGTTTGGCGCATTTCAATCACAAAACCAGATTACCGCAAGAAATGTTTGTAAAACTGAAAAGACTGGAAAACTGCAAGATAAACCAGTGTTTAAAACTAGAGCAAAACTTTTTCTCTCTCTCTAAAGTAACGGTACCTCAGTTTCTGCTGCTTGACTGCCATCTCTTTATTTCTTCCCTAAATGAACCCAGAGAATTTCATGGATGGTGTAGCAACAAAAACAAGCCTCCAATCAGGAGATACGCTGGAAAAACACAATCTTACCAAAGTGTTTCTAGTGCAAATGTCATACAGCACTAGAAATTAGACAAAACTAACTCACAAGTAACTTTTGAGCAAGATATAGCTGCATGCTTTAAGTCAATTATTCCTTAATATATCTACCGGTGGATTATTTCATTAATCCCATGTTTTAAGTGAGATAATCTGTTAGGAAAACTAATACTTTTTATCGATATAGACTGAAAACAAGCTTACTGAAATGTTCCTTGCTTTGTCTTATTTCAACCATGAAATTTGCACTGGAAACAAATCCAAAAATGGCATTTTTCTAAGATTTAGTGTTTTTTGCAGTGTGGGCTCGTGTCGAATGGACGGCGGTGTGGGAGTGGTCTCGGTTTTCACATCAGCTCTCTTCAGATCGCGCTCTGGGCATTGTGGCCGCAGGGTTAGGGTTAGGATTAGGGTATATGTAATCTGATGCTGACTGTTTGCCTTGGCCCTGACCCACCATGAAGAATCCTAAGCGACCGCCATCTAAACAACAGCGGGACGGAGCAAACAGCTGATGGGGAAAGCTGATGGATGTGCAGGCCGCTCATCCGTTCTCTCATTGAAAGAAGGCACAGATGGAATCTTTTTAAATTACGACAGCGTGCAGTTTATAAGGGATTTGCGATACGGAGAAAGTATTCGGCTCATCTTACTGCATTACATGGATTTCTCCTCTTGGATTCCAAGGGGAAGAAAAAAAAACTGGCATGAAAAACCAGTGTGTAATTACTTTATTATTGGTTTCCCCCCATTGGAAGCTGAATTAATGATTCTGCCTAAGCAGACGGGAGGGGCTCACCAGTGGGGGGAACAGGTCACAGAGGAGGTATTCCTGGACTGTTATTCCACATGGCGAGGCTGCAGGGCGGTCTTGTGGCAGGATATATCACTTAAACCCCACCACGCGCCGTAGCATAGCGCTGCGGTCTTTGCATGGCCACTGGCAGCCGCTCCAACCCCCCACCCCACCACCACCACCGTGCAGCGGGACCCTCCTCTGCGCTGATCGGACATAATGAATAGGGGATGGAAGAGAAGCCCGCTAATCCACCAATCCTTGAGCGTGAAGGTTGTTCAGGCTTGCAAAATGTTGAGATTACCAGGATCAGCAGGATGTTGGCTATTTAAAACCGTCACAAAATGCTGTCTGGTTGATTGATACGGTTTTTGTGCAACAGCTGAAAGTTTTTGGTGTGTTGTGTTAAATCTGGAGAGAAAATGAAGCAGTTTATCTAATCTCGTCGTGATGCAGGTGAACAAAAATAGGATCTCACGCCGCATGCTGTTTCCTGACAAAATAATTCCTGATCAATAACATAAAATGTCTTTATCTCTGATATCCATTGGGGGTCTGCTGTGGTGGCACAGGGGTTAAGCACAACCCACATATGGAGGCCCCAGTCCTCGCTGCCGCAGGCTCGATTCCCGGCCTTGGCGACCCTTGCTTCATGTCTTCCCCCGTCTCTCATTACCCACCTTCCTGTCAATTAACTATCAAATAAAGGCCACTAGAGCAAAAAAAAAAAAAAACGTATCCGTTGAAGTTTTGCAAAATACATTTATTTCAATACGCATCTCAGCGCAAAACCTTTCAATCAGAAAACGTTTCTTTTTTTTTGTCTTTAATTGGCGTGTTTCCACATAAATTCAGTTTAGCAAATTTATGGTTAATGGAAACGCAGCCATTGTGAACTTCATTGTACATGCTGAAAAGACAAATTGCTTGGGGAAATCCCTGATTTCATTCCGTCAAATTGACGTACACATTTAGGAAAATTTGAACAAAAAGGCTTTTTAAATTTGATCCAGTCCATTACTTTTTGCATCGTCATGATTCCAAGGCGTTGATGCATTATTAAGCAAATCTTTCCGCATCACATTTCTTTCTTGCGCTTTAATTTGTTTTCTTTCTGTCGTTCGTTTGTGCCGGCACCTGTTTGAGAATTGTCCAGTTGTTGTTGGCACCTTGCAGGTCGCACCTGGTCGACCCTCTAGCGTCCCGCTGAACCCGCAAGGGCAGAAATGGACGATAAAATCTGTGTCACGGTTGAGCGTTCTCCAACGTACCGTTGATGGCTGAGGAATTAACTTTTATGTTTACACATCTCTGTGATCGCAGACTCGACAACTCTTTGTGGGAACTTTCACTGTGTGGGCTTTTTCACTCGCATTTGATTGAAACTTGTGGTTGGTGGTTAACAGGGCTGAGTTTCTCTCTCTCTCTGTCTCTGACAGTCTGTCATTACGTCTCGTCTTTGGAGTGGAAAATTGACGTGTCACATTAGATATTCTGGAGCCTGCTGGAGTGGTCGAGATAGTAGCAGGTGATGTCTTTTAAAAACCCACAAACCACAGCCACATGTCGTCGTCACTCCGGGTTCATTACTCATCGTGTTGGAATGACAAACACACACAGACCGGTTCCTTTTTCTGGTTCTGATTGGGTTGGGAACTAAACATTCAGAACTTCAGTTCCATTCAGTTAATGCAAATATTAGCAATAGCTTGTGCCGTATTTCAACTGGATAGATGTATTTGCATAGAAAGGTAGGCGGACCTTCCTTCGCGGCACGTTTTGAGTGTTTAGCGCGGCGTGATTTGAAGTGTTGGGAGCGTCAAATAGGCCGGCAATAGAAAACATTTAGAGTGATTTTGACTCGTCCGATGCGCCCTCGACGCGCCTCCACTTAGACTTTGAATGTAAAACAGACACGCTTGACGCTCAAAACGCGTTTGGTGTGAATGTACCAATAGATATTTTGTTGGCGTTTCTTTTTATAGGCCAAAAAAAGGACCACATAGCAGTGGAATAAAAGGAAATTTTGGTTTATACAGCATGTTTGATTCTCAGCTGTATTTAGGATCCGACACATGAACACATTTTGCTCGTTTGACTGAAAAGTCTGGTTCGTTTGGGGAGGTGTGAACGTGCAGTCAGACTCTCTTAAAAAGCAGGAAGTGGAATGTATCGCAGGATGTTCTGCATAAATACAACCAAACCAAACCATGGGGTCTAACGTTAGCGGGAGAAATTATTCTTGGTCTTTTACCAAAGCAAAAGAGAAATCCTACAACCACTAAAATCTGGCACTGCTCCATTTTTTACATTTTGCAAAAAAGAAAGTTTTTTTGTGGTGTTTCCTAGAGTAGGTTTTGTTGCAGCGCCCCTACAGCTGAGGAGGGGAACAGGTTTATTAAATGTTTTTTTTTTTTTAACACACTGCAGTGTAACAGCAAACCGCAAAATCTGAAAATGTAACAAACGATGCAATTTTGGTCTCTAACCAAACTGAGTTTCACGGGACTATCAGGTGTGAAAACGCGTTCAGCTACTCCTCTCTTTAGAAGTATTTAGCTTGTGATCGTCTGCCACATACTCTCTATTTTTAAAGAGTCCTTCAGAACCTTAAACAGGTGGCAACTTTTGTGCCCAAAGTGCGGCATGCGGTGTCGTTGTGGGGCGTGTGCGCCGGGGAGGGACCGGACTGGCGTTGGAGGAATGCGTGACCTTGCCGGCCTCTGCCGCCGTTTGGCTTTGATCAAACATTCCTGTGGAAGTTTCCGGCTTGTGCCGTCACTGAGCCGCGGTGCAGCGATGCCGGCTGACATGACGGAAATTAGATAAAAAAAACAAAATAAAAATCAGTTTATATTGATGTGGAAATCTAAACAGAAATATAAGCTCAAAGTAATAATTGGATTTATGTTTGTAGCTGTTTGAAAGTGCATCTGGATGGGTGAAGCCAATCAAAGTGAGGCACTGTGGAAAGTGGATAATAATAAATGTTTTACACTACAGCTACTGTTGCATCCCATTAAAACTGAAACCTTTTAGGTAGTTACTAAAGGATTTTGTCTTAAAAGTGATGATAAAATAAAATAAGTCATTATAATAGATTATTATAATTGGATGTTTTTTGTGGTTGAGTGCTGTATTAGTTTACTGGGTGGTTTAATCTCTGGTGGGCTATGTTATAGATTTAAAACAAAGTGTGTCAAATAGACTGTAAAGAATTTGCACAGGCCTTTACATCACATTCCTGCTTTGTCCATTTTATGAGCTTTCCTCGGCTGTTGCAGGGTTTGTACCAACCACACGTCACTTTGTTTAGCCTTTACAGCTCAGTTAAAGTAATTGTCTGTCATTTGGACTCCCTAGTGCCTTGATCTCCGACTAGATGAGATAAGTGACTCTTTACCAGGCCTTTGTCAAAACTTGAGGGCATCTTAAGGAGGTGATTCAGGTGTGTTGGAGTGTTTAATGCGTCTAAAACCTGCAGGACAGTAGATCTCGAGGACTGGGGTTGGTGACCCCTGGTCTACTGCCTCCAGTATCTGCTTGGTAAGTGTTCAGTCTGGTTTGATTAGGGATCGTTAAGGGTCATCGTTTATTGGAAATGATTGACCCAACAGTGTAAAATCCTATCTGTAATCTTAAAATGTATTAGATCTGAGCTTTTTTTTGTTGTTGTTTTTAAACAGTCTTAGTAAGTCATTAGAATACGTCACTCCCTAGTAAAAATAACCTGATGTGCAGTAATGAGGCACAGAAGTATGAAATAATTTAGCATGTATGAAAACTTGCTAAGTTTGGTGGTTGGATGCCAAACTTAGCAAGTTAGCAAGCTGGATGAATGCTTTGGCAGTCATTCATCCAGCTGCTTGTCGTGTTTTTGAACTAAAAAGTGTGTAAAGTTGACAGGAAATTTGAAAATATCACTTGATATTTATGTGTGATTGGAAAATTAATATCTGAACACCAACAGTCTTAAAATGCAAACATTTTAAAAAGATTTTTAAAAAATAAGCAGTGCTAAGCCTGGTGGGGGCACAAGTAAAGCCTGGTGGCCCGCCAGGCTTATAGTATACGGGGAGAAATCCTGCCTTAATAACTTAAATATGACTTAGTAATGTCTTGTGCGTGCCTTCATACACACATTAATCAACTTATTTACCCCAAATTTATTATTCTTTCACTTGAAAAATAGGCTGTAGATGAATAAATACAAGGAGGCGTCTGCATCGGGCCCTTTCATGTGGACGTTTTTGTTTTGTTGGTGTAATAACAAGAGGCAAGACGTCTCCTTTGTGTGTGGAGTACTGTGGGTGTGTGAACTGCATTCATGCTGGTGAGAAACTGTAGCTTTAAAGAAGATGTGCTTCGATGAGCTTTGAAAAGCTTGTTATGGGAGTGTGTTTTTTTTTTTTAGACGTTCGAACAACAACAGGAATTGTTGCGGTTGTGTAGTTACAGATTGTGGGTTCAAGAATCGGCCGGTAGTGGATGTATAAACGGTTTAAATGAGCACACTGCGTCTGTGTTGTGGCGACGGGCTGACACAACCCACATCGAGTTTTTAGGTTAAATAGTTCAAGTTGGAGAATGGGCGATTAACTGAGACGTTTTTGGGTTTTTTCTTTAAGTGATGGGGAAAAAAAACTGCACGGATTTCATCTTGGAAAGTGGTCAGTCGGAAAGCCCCGGCGATTGGCCGAGGAGAGAGAGAGAGAGAGAGAGAGAGAACAGTAAGGAAGGAGCCTCGGGCATTTCTCCCAGAGGAGCGGAGTCTCAGATCTTAAGGAAACAGAGGAGAGAAAAGCGAGAGCACAAGCAGGGAGGGCCGGGAGGAAGGGAAGGGGTTGAGCGAGAGGACAAGGAGCGAAGAGGCTGTCAGAGCGAGCGAGAGGGGGGGGTGTCATAGACTGGAAAAGTCAGGGAAAACACAGGAGGGTGAGAAAGAAGGACCCGCTTTAACTGCGCGGGTACAAGCTTGAGCAAATAAAGAGCCGAGGAAGAAAGGAAGACGACATGGAGCAGATCAGGAGGGGAGGCTGAGAAAACCCGACTCTTATTGTGAGAAAGAGATTGACGGGGTTAATGAGAGGAAGAACGAGTATCAAGAGGATTCTCCCACAAACCAGACCTAACCACTGAGACGGAGCCGCTGCTTTCCCTGTGCTCCTCTTTCTCCTCCTATATTCTTCTTCTCCTCCTCCTCCTCCGTTTTTTGTTGCTGTTGTCGGCCTTAACCGGCGGCGGACCACTGGGGCGCCACTACATCGCCATGTTCGAGGCCACGCAGAACGTCACGCTGAAGCCTACGGAGTCCTGGAGGGAGGCGCTGCTGGACACCCGCGTCATGGACCTCTTCTTCTCTGTGAGTATCCCCACAGTCCTGGACGGGCTTTTCATTTACCCGTTTGGGTCATCACATACTTGTTGCACCTAGAAGCTTTCATTCTTGTCTCTCGCCTCTGCTTCCAAATATCTTAGTGCACGTCACACAAGACAAAACTAACTTAAAAGTAACTTTTCAGCAAGATTTATTCACCTGTTTTAAGTCAATAATTCATTAATATTGATCTAAAAGTATCAGTTATGCTTTTAGGTTGAGGAAAAATGTTTTGTTAATAATCTGCCAGTGGAACTAGCACTTTTTTTTATCAAGCTTAAGGCATTACTGACTCCTACATCTTCCTGAAATGTTACTCGATTTTCTTCTTTTTTTTTTACACTGTTATAAAAAAAATATAAAATTGTGTTTTTCCTGCTAAATTTGGAACATTTTCTCCACATTTCCATTAAAGTACTGGCGTATTTCTCTGCGGACCTCTCCGGAGTGGTTTGTTTACTTCATGTCGGGCTGCGAGTCCTGGTTTAACCTTCCCCCCCGGTGGGGCTTTCTAAGTTTGTTCTTCTTCTGTGGCTTTCCTGAATGCACCATTAAGCAGATTTATAGGTGCTTTGCAGCGGGCTCGTGTTACTGCGTTACCGTTCAGGAGACCGCCCGGTGAAGCAAATGTGTATTTTAGTGCAGCGCCTTCAAAGAGGCGGCCCACGCTGGCCAAGCGCTCGCTGTGGGATAGAAGAGTGGAACAAACTGGTCAGCTCCTCTTCCATTAAGCATCCGTCCAAAACTTCCAGCTGCCCATCGCCAGATAGTGCTCCTCCTCTGAATGCCCTCCAGGCATACACTACTTCTTTTTTTCCTTCTTCTCCTTCTTTCAGGTCTTATCTTGGTTAACAGAATAGTTTGAGGACGACGCTGTGTACATCTCACCAAAATCGGATAAATTAGCAGAAGGTGCAATAGATTCTCACTGTGGTTTTCATTCAACATGATGGGATTTTCTACCAAGCGCATCGTAGTTGACCAAAACTAGCAAAAACGGAAATGGAAAAACATTTTTGTTAGCTGAAATAAATAAAAACTATGACTATATTGTGCGTTTATGAAGCTAACTAAAATATACTGAAATTATAGATATAAAATCCTTCGTTTTCATGTTTATGAATCCATTTATTAATCTTTCAAACTGATGTAAAATAGATTTTTTCCCCCTACATACCAGCAGTTTACGTCAGCTACTGGCAAATTACCATAGCGACAGCAAAGTTAGGAAAAAACACCAGTTCATCAAAAATTAAATACAGTTTTGAAAATGGTATTTTCAGTTACTATTCATTACCTAATTGATCTATACATAATTGCAACACAAGACTTTGACTTTTTGAATTTTGCACCTGAAAATTGACCAAAGTATGAAAAAACTAAAACTACTAAAAATTAAACTGAAACTAATCAGTATTTAACTAATATGTAGCTAAAATAAGCAAACACACTCTAAAAACTGAGTTAGATGAATAAAGTCACAATGAAATAAAGCCAAACTATAATCAAAAACCCAAAACCTTTTATATAACCCTGGTGACAACTAACGATTATTTTAATAATCGATTAATCAGAAAAAAAAAAAGGTCAAATTCTGCAGAGTTTTCATTTAATTGCTTAAGCCTTTTTTATACAATATTAGAAATACTTTAAAAGATGCAAATATACAATTTGGTTTTAAAAAGAAAATAAACATTTTATTGCCTAAATGCAATAACGGCATTCCTGTAGCTGACAGATTTGTAGAAATGGACGGATCTGCAGCTAAAACACTTCTACTGTCAACATGTGAAAAGCTCAGCTCTTTCTGCTCAACACATCAATGCACCAATATCAATTACTAATTAATAACTGGATAGCAAAAGGAGCTTCATGTGAGATTTTCTTTTAGCAGGTTTTTATCTTTAGTGTTTTATTTGTACAATCTGGCTTAATTAGTTCTCAGTGTTATTGTTTCAGCAAGTGGCCTTTTTGGAGTCTGTATGCTCCAGTTAACGATTAATCAATTAATACATGTGTTGGCAATTCAATAATCAATTAATCAAGATAATTCGATTAATTTGATTAATTTGATTAATCGTTTCAGCCTTAGATTTGATCCCAGAAAAGGAGGAACAATCCACCTAATAATTAGATTTACTCCAAGAAATCAACTAACCAGAATCGGCCGACATCCACATAAAAACAAGAGATCGCTTTATCCAGAGTGCAGGAGAGTTAGACTTTTAGAAGATAACAGGAAGGCCGAAAGTGTTTAAGCAAAGTTGGTCTGTTTTATTCTTTTTCGGTCTTTTTCATATCAATTAATATTTATCTCAATATTAAACAAATCAGTAGTTTTGTCCACCTTTACTGTTCTCTGCTTCTTAGTGCGATCTGAAGATATCAGCAGGTCATTTTCGATTTTAAAGATTTATTTTTAAAAGTCGAACATGTCATTGAACATTATAAAGCTGCTCTGAATGAATAAGACGTACATTTTACACAGTTTTATTGAAGTTAGTGTATTTCGTAAAACCGTAATGGAGACGCTTTTTTCGCCTCCCACGAGTTACGTGATCAACAACCGGACCTTGCTACTGGCAGAGAAGACAAAGAAGCGACAGGAAGTGGTCGGAGGATGATGACGCTGCGTGTTTTTTTTTTTTATGACTCACAGTGGGAACAAACTTTATTCACGTTGAGTTTCTTTCTTAATGGTGGGTTTTAATGGAAACGTAGCTGCTGACGGTCTGGATGCATCTAGATGTATTCAGTCACAGCTCAGGATCTCCTGGAGGGTCATTTCACGACTTGTAGCGAGGAATCAGACGACAGCGACGTCTCCGCCGTACGGAAAGCTCGATCGTCCCCGTCGTCCCCCTGCGAATAAAAATGTTTGTCATTTTTCTGTCGGTTCTTTGTGCTGCTGGAATCTGCAGGACGTGTTTTGTGTTGGTTTCAGTTTCCAGGCCTTCGGTTTCAGCTCTCGCTGTGGTATTTCTAGTAGCTCAACTGTTTGTTGTTGTTAGGCCGTCGCCGCGCCATCAGCTGCCTGTGTGTGTGTGTGTGTGTTGTACCTTCAGCATCATTGTGTTGGGGTGCATTTTTTACGTCTGCCGGTTTGGGTGTGTGTGTGTGTGTGTGTGTGTGTTGTGTTTAATGGCGTCCTTTGCTGTCTCAGCTGCCGTGTCTCCTCAGCTGTGTGTGTGGTGGTGAAGGGGGGTGTGTGACCCGGGTAAGTGTGTGTTGAGGGGGTCCTCAGACGCACGTGCCATCAGGGTCGAAGTCCATTGCCGACCAGTGGCAAGATTACAGCCCAGCCCCAGGATTAGGGGCCCCTGTTAACAACCCCAGTAACCTTAGCATAACACACTCGTCCCGTCTCTCCCCCTCAGTGGACGGACGCCTGTCAGCCTTCATTATGCGCCTCCTCTGCTCCTCCGCTGTCTTGTAGCAAGCTAACGAGAACCAGTGGACTGTTTCGTGCAGCTCTCCAGCGTCCCCATCGCTGTTTATCATGATCACTAAGGTTTAATGATCACCACCTCTGTTTCCTTCAATGGAGCAACGAGGAAAGCGTTGAAAGTGTTTTGTGTTTCAGCTGCCACCGAGCAAGTTGTTGTCTTTGCCGTGCAATGCGAGATCCCAGCGGCAGCATGAAGGAAATTGGTGTCAAACCTTTGTGCCGCTCTGATTTTAAAGACGGATGTTTCCAGAGGTCATCAAAGATCAAACATCCCCTCTGACCCCCCGACATTTACAAAGATTAAGCAGATTTGATGTCAATCAGCTGTTTTACAAAACTTCTAGAGGCATAATCCAGTACAGTTTAATCGATACATTTTTTGGGGGGTATTTTGTTAATGACAGGTTGATCTCTGGTGAACATAACTACTGCACAATAGACTGACGCCATAACTCATTTGATTTTGTAAATGTGGACCGGCTGGTTGACCTTTGATGACCTCTGGAAACATTCATCAGTATCTTCAAAATGATAGCAGCACAAACAAAAACAATTTGCTGCACAAACCGTTGACACCAAATTTTGTTTAATTTGAAGAATGCAGATTTAGGGACTTTTCTTTTTATGGGTCGCGCTCGAGGATGAGGTGAAACTCACATTCATGCCAAAGCAGTGAGAGAGCACAGTCTATTTTATCCTTAGTAATTTTTACAGTCCCTGTACGTTTGAAGGCAGCTTTCCTGTTTGAATGCCTTTCATCGTTTTAGTGTCACCTATTAGTGTCTGGATTTATGAATGCTATTTGCGATGCTGTAAAGTTTTTACATGCGGTGCGACCGTTATATTACGACTCCTGACATGAATCAGCAGCACTTCTAAACCCTCTGCTAACAGTATGGGAATAAGGGCGAAATGGAGTATTTTATTGCCACTTTAGCACTTTTGTGATTGTAAAACATAACTGTGCGGTCATCAGAAACTCTGCGTACTCCGATCCAAGGGATGTGCAGTTGAGTAGGATGTTTAATGTACGTGGTCTACATTTGACAACAGACTATTTGCAGTGTATGAAAAATGAAAGCGGTACAGAAAAACAGATGCTCGGTACCATCAGGAATGTTATTTAAAATTAATTTAAAAAAAATAAAAACTAACGGATGTAAACACTCATTGGTTTTCGTGGGAGCAGTGATGTCCAAACTTTTTGCCCTGGCAAATTTAAATTACAAAATATATTAATAAATTACAGTTAATTTCTTTTTTACCTGCGCAAAGCAAAAATTGTATGAAATTTGTACATAATTAAAGATGCTAAATATAAAAAGGGATTCAGACTGTTGCCTTATTAGAACAAAATCAAAACAATCTGTGACCCATAAAAATGTGGAGATTCTGTTTTTTTTTTGTTTGTTTTTGTTTGCTTTGTTTGTTTGTTTTTTTTAACCAAATTTTTAGCATTGCTGACTGGCACTCAGGGGCCTCCGGGCCACACTTTGGACTCCCCTGTTATAGAGCCCAACAGCTGCTGGGAGGAAGGACCTCCTGTGACGCTCCTTTGTGCACCTGGGATGCAGCAACCGAACCTGATCCAAACACGATGACTCTGCACTGAACTTTAAATTTTTAAATCTAGCAGCACCGTTATAAACATCTGGTGTATTTTCTAGGTCGCTATGGCAACAGTGTTGTCAGCAGCAAAAGAATCAAAAACTGGGTATGTAATGGATTTGAAATTCGCTTTTATTTCCAGGGTTAAGCATGAGGGGAAAACGCTTTCTGGCTAATCTGTGCGTTTCGTGACGGGAGCAGCAGTAAATCCTGAAGTCAGTAAGCTAATACCGGCGTGAGATTGTTATCGATTGTGTTATCCAGACCCTGTAGCTCACATCCATGTTGTCAGACAGAATACAAAAAACATACTTTCTGGAAATGCATTTAAGCAACAGTGCAGTCTGTCCAGCTGAAGAGATACTCACAGCCTCACAATTATCATCCTGTCCACTAAGAAAACGAGCCGAGGTACAGACGAGAATGTGAATAGGGCTAAATGTGGAACAAAACAATGAATCAAATCAAAAGAAAATGAGAGGAAGCCGAAGAGAAACGATGGAGGGGAGGAGAACGGTGGATGTGATTGTGAGCGGCAGAGTGTTTACGGGACAAACGGTCCGTTGGAGATGGGAAAGTAAGCAGGCGTTTATTTTTCCTTCAGAATAAATGCTAGCTGCTTTTCAACACAGACCGTCAGCACCACAACAAAAAAATAAATAAGGGGAGGGGGACGAAGAAACGAGATAACAAAAGATATTCACACTAAATCTTACAATCAATGCTTCGACAACATGTTTTTATTCCTGAGTGGGAGAGCAGCAGTTTTAGGGAGGGAAGAAAAAATGTGGATGCGACACAATCCATCGACAATAAAACGATAAATGAACCAGCACACTGCATGATGTCATATGCATTTAAATTATTCTTTAATTCCCTGTTCAATTAAAAGTGTTTTTAGTGAACACTAAAATTGGTCCGACCAACAAAATGTGGGCTGAAGTAAACAAAAACAAAACGCACACAAAATAAAACAAACAACCCTTAAATATTTGGAGTCTTTCCTCCTATTCACTCTCCCTTCAGAAAACACATTGTTTTGTTTTTGGTTTGATAATGATCTCAGATCTGCCCATCACAGGCTGTACCATATAAAACATTATGTCGGATTAATTTAGGCAGCAAGAAGAATGAAAATTGCTGCTCTTTATAGGCTTGGCATGCACTTGTCCCCACAAAGGCAGAGAAACTGAGGCTGGTGTTGTACGTGTTTACTCAAACAAACCCAATCAGCGCAGAGATGAGGCTGCAGCAGAGCCCTGCAGGCACACGGTAACATAATCTGAGGGGGAGGCGGATGGTGGGAAAGACAATAAGTTGGAAGCGCGGTGTTGATTTTAAAAAAGGACAGAAAGACGAGCCTCTTAGCCCCCCTGTGGTAACAGACACCAGGCTTTGTCTGCTATAAATATCACTGGCACCGGCTCTCTTTCGCTCTCTTTTGCTTTTTATTTTCCTTTGTCAGCCCTCCTTTTTATCTACCTTACTGCGTAATATCTTTTTCTCTTTATTTTTTTCAGTCCCATTTCCTCGGCGGGGTTATCATTATTTTAACCGTTATTTATACTGGAGAGTTCTTAGTATTGCCAGTTTTTGCATTTCAATGTCTCATTTGAATTGGAGTCAATTCAGATGCCAATTTCTTGTAGCATCACCGTTCTAATTTTAGATTCTTCCTCATGATGCTGGAGTTTATCACCATCACTGAAGCAAAGGAGGTTTGGAGTAGACCTCAGCTGAGTTTGTTCTCATTTTCTAGATGAGAGCCATAAAGCCCCTTTGACTCATAATTGTTAGTTTCTCCCCAATTTCTTAACCTTAAATTGATTTAAGATTAACTAATTAAGTCAGTTGTCCGCATTACTCCTGTGTAATTTTAATTAGGTATGCAAGCAATTAATCGACTTACGATTGTTGATTATTTCTTAATGACTTATTAGATTAAAATTTGCTCCAATCAATTAACTAATAACGTCCACTTAGACCTTCTTTTAGTGTTGTAGATTGGCTGCCATCTAGAAGAGGGCCCTGATAGTCATCCTTAAGCGGAGCCGGTTGATACAGAAATAAAGGTGGTGGGGCCTTACCAGAATGGGATGCAAAATGCACTTTATGCGGTTCTGTTTAGAAACAAACACAAACAAGCTCATTATGTTTTGCATTAATGAACTTGTTGAGATCAGTCAACTCTAGATTAACTCATTATCTGATAACTTGCATCCCTAGTTTGAATCTAAAGAATTACATCATTATGTTTTTGTCTTGTTGCAATACAATAATTCAAAGCATGTAAAATGCTCAGGCAACTTTGATTTAAGTTGTATTCTCCAAAGCTACAAAAACTATCTTAAGATTATATGTAGGCCTGCAACAATAACAAAGTTTGCTGGATAATAAATCGTCCCAGTAATTATTGCGATAAACTGTAATATGGAGACCATTTTCAAATAATATATTGATGATAGCATAATAATGCAAGTTGCTCTGTCAGAGACCAGTAAACTTTAATTTTGTACAGAATATTGTCCAGCCGGAGCTGGACAATATTGTAACATTTAGCTGTAGCCGCTACTTCCTTTACTGAAAACAGAAGAGTAAAGTTGACCTTTCACCCCTCATTTTTCCAAGTTTAGTAGGCATTAGTAGAATATGGAAAAGTTTTTTTTCACACATTTGTAATGGAAGCACAGCTTAAAACTTCTGTACTGCGCAGGGACGCACCGATCCATTTTGTTTCACTTCCGATACCGATATCTGAGGTTTAGTATCGGCTGGCAACTGATCCGATACAGGAAAACTTTGCTGAATTGACTTAAGACATTTATTTATTTTTTTAAACACAGACATAAATGTACAGAATTACACATTTATTTGATAACTCTGCACCAGTACGGCACACATAAATAACTTTGGTCAAACATGTAAAAGCTTTCATTTGTCCAGTCGGTGCAATTAGGAGGATAACAGCCAATGTAAAATAAATGATATAGAAAGTGAAACTGACAAAAACAATAGGTTGACTTTCCTGGTCAACCTATGTTTTCTGTTTGTTACAGAATTTAATTCTGCAACAAACTTTCTTTCAAATGGTTCAGAAAGTGCAATTAGGAATTCTACATATAATGGAAAATAAATAAGAAAGCAGAGCTTAAAATTCAGAATTAGACTGAATAGATCTGCCCTTATGGATCAGGCACATCGTCGCCGATACACAATCTAGATTATTATTTTTTTCAATATCAGGATTGATGCAGATAATTTTGGATCGGTGCATCTCTACTGCCGAAACCAAACCGAACTGAAAGACTCCTGTGTGTAGAACTCTTTTTATTTTCGTTCATACTGATATATTCCTAATTCTTCCTTCCGTCCCGCTCAGCGCAGGCAGAAATACCGGCGCAGCATTCAGCGTGTCTAACTATAGGCAAACTCAAGGCGACTGACATTACTGGCGTGGTATGGCTCGTTCGCTGAAGCAGCTGCTTTTCCAGAGCTGGCTCTGTTCAATCTGTTGGCCTTGTGCTGCTCTCCCACTCCTCCCTCTTGCTTTCTTTCTCACTTACTCACCAGTTTACCCCCACGTGCCCCCCTTCCTCGTCTCCTCCTCCTCCTGCCGAGCTCTTCCAGAGGATGACTTCACGCTCTGGAAGAGAGCGGCGGCACTGGAGGCTACAGCGTGGCGGCTAGATCACGCTAGCATCCGAGCAGCGTGGCTCGCTACCAAGTGGGCAACAGGGCGGCACAGCTGGAGATCTGAAAGCGGAGAGAGGGGGAGGACGAGTGTGGGAACGAAGCAGGAAAGAATCCGGAGGGGATTGAGTGAGAAGAGGAGGAGAAGGGGTGCAAAAAACAAAAAAAAAAAAGAGACTGGGAGGCTGAAAGTTTGAGTGCTCCAGTGATGGTTTTGTGTGCGAGGCACCGGCTGAAGATGCAACCACTCTGGATTTATTAGGATGACAGTTCAGGACGCGGAGGAAGAAGCAGGGGGGGGAAGAAAAGGAAGGAGAGAACTGGCTGCTTCGCTGGAGCTCCGCACATCTGCACGGAGCCGTCAGTGGAAACACATGTTGCTGTGATGACTCGTCGCGGCGCTGCTGCTGCCCCCACCGCGCGCCGTTCGTCCCCTCCCCAGCTTCTCCCCCCGCTGCCGGAGTGTGACAGCTCGACGCGGATCAATCCCAGGATCGGACGCCCGATGCCATGAGACCGTGTCAGGCGGCGGTCTCTCTCTCTCCCTCCGTCTCTCGTCGGGACTTGAATCTTTTCCGCTCAGGAGTTTAATTGAGGCAATCCGAAGTGATCGATTGGAGACCACAGAGTCACGCTGAAGTCAGAGTAGCTGGAATATTTGTTGTTTTTTTTTTTTGTTTGTTTTGTTTTGTTGTTGCACCAGTGAGTATTAATCCTGCTCAGCTTTGGTTGGATCGGGTTCACCTCCACTACAGCTTTTTCTACTTGTGGAGGTTTGCCTTGCGAAGCTAAATATCGTCGGGCGTCAAGGTTGAAATATAATCAGAGCACAATTCACGTTAAATAAAACTCTCACTCACCTTTAGATCCTTTACATAAAGAGTAAGGAGAAGAGTTTAGGAATTAAAAATCAAAGAGCTTTTTACATTTTTAAAATTGTAATTGTGTTAAAAGGGGGAAAAAAGTAAATCTTTTCCTTTAAGCTTCTTTTTCTAACAGTCTTTTCAGCAGCAGCTAAAAACGTAGCGAGCAGTGGTCACGTCATTTCCTCTTCACACTCAATAAATGTCGGGCTGTAATTTTGTAAATTTATCACGTTTCTCACTTTTAGTGAAAATCAATTTGGTTTATTTATATAGCAAATATTCACAACAAATGTCGTCTTGAGGCACTTTACCAAAATAGTCTTTTCCGCTTCAAACGTACATAAAGTTAATCTTGGTTATCAAACGGTGCATTAAGCGCCGATCGTTATTCAAATGAGCTTAATATGTTGATAAGAAAACCCAGCAGATTGCATTGAGGCATTTTATCTTTGTATAAACTCTCACATAAAATCTAGTGAGCGTTAAAGAACGAATTAGATAAAAGTGAAGCATGATGTTGGTTTTTATTATAATTGCTGCCATATCTGTTGATTTTCTTCACTGAGGTGGTTAAATAAGATGAAAAATTACAGAACGGTTTGTTGTTTCGATTTTAGCATTAATGTAATGGAGAATGCTCAGCATTTAAATTAAGGCTAAAGGTTTAAAGTCTCATATGTCAAAACAAAATGTCCGCAAGAAATGGACCATTTGCCAAAAACAGGAATGCAATTAGAATCTGAACGTTTTAAAACAAGAACAAGCATCAAACTCATCAACACCCAGCCTGGTGTTGATGTGTGTTTCAAGCGTAGCAGAGCTGTCAGCAGGACTCTGTCCTCTCTCACATGGTCCTGGTGCTGCTCGGCCCGGTTCGAGATCCACGCTGGATTTGCTGTAAAGTTTCGCTGCAGTAGATCTATTGGCCTCTGTTATTTATCCTCAGCAGAGATGTTTGAAATGAGCATTTATCCCTGTTTTTAGCTCTTTTTGACATGTTGTTGGTTTTTTTTTTGCTAAGGTTTGAACTGAGATTATTTTGCTGCTGAAAACCAAAATACAGAGAGGAGAATGTTTTGTTTTATAACCAAAGAAATATTTGGCAGTCTCAGTAAATGATTGGAAATAAGCCGTTTGGTTTAATGAATTAATCGCAAGATCAATGAAAATAATTAAAATAATTTCCATTCTGATGAATAATATTTTTATTGAATGCCAATTTTGTTCACAGACTTCATAATCTATATTATCTGTGGTTTTGGTTGTGTGTGTTTTTTATTTATTGTTTATATCATTTTGTTTTTTTAATCATTATTTCCAGTTTCATTGATAAGTTTGCAAAATGAAAATGTATTGATCTTTGAGAGAGAAAAACAATATATTACTTTAAAATGGTTGCAAAACAACATCACCATTTATCACAATAATTCCTGGGACAATTTATCGAAGAAAAAACAATGTATCATGACCAACCAGTTCCATTCTGTATATTAAAAAATTATCATATTTTATATTTGGTCTGCATATGGCAGGGATAATTAGATGCATTTTGTTTCCATAAAGAACGAGATCAGTCTGAGAAAGACGCCTGTCTGTCCTGCAGATTCACAGGAAGATCCGGGAGGACTCGGACATGGCCCAGGACTCCCTGCAGTGCCTGGCCCAGCTGGCCTCCATGCACGGGCCCATCTTCCCAGACGAGAGCGCCCAGGTGTCCTACCTGGCTCACCTGGTGGAGGGCCTGCTCAGTATGATCAACGGGTGAGTGTGAAGCTTTCTGTCGCTGTTGACATGGAAGCCACATTATTAGCTTACATGCTTTACTTGATGGTTTGGAGCAGAGTTTGCTGCTCAGACGGTTTAAAATCTGTCTTGATAAAAGTCCCAGTGTTATGGTTTTGAGGAGACGCACCGCAACGTTTTGCTGTATTGGGTGGATCTTATTCTCCCCTTGACAGTGGCTGAAGCTTCAAACATGTTGATTTCATCAAGCCTTTATAACCAGTGGCGGTGGGAATCGGTTAAGATTTTTAATCAGGTTAATTGCTGGATCTGTATTTAATTGTTTTTTAATGAAAACTGTTGCAATATTCTCAATAAAAAATTGAAAGTTTTTTTATGGCTAAATTATTAAATAAATAAAATAGACATATGAGTTCAACAACATCTGTTATTTTTCATGTGAAAAAAATCCTTTAGAAACGTGGACATTAGCATTAGGGACGTCTGTGCTAGCTGCTATATGTTTAGCATTGAAATGCTAGTTTAATAGCTTCGCTGATAAGCTAACTACATTTAGTTCAATAATAGTCTTTTCCAGCGTCCAATCAGATTTTTGAAGCTGAAATTAGCCCAGAGAAGCAGCTTCGTCATCCATCGCTGCTGTTTGCGGATGTCGCTTGTGCGTCAGATTTACGGGCGTACTAGAAACTCTTAAATGAAAAGGTTCCTGCTGGAACCTATGTATGTTTAAAAGAAAAAGATTAATTACATTAAAAATTTAAGACTTGAATGCACTAATGTCCCAGCCTTAGAGATCAGTAATGGACTAAAATAATTTGCTCTCTGTTATCAGAACTATCAAAGCCCTTCTAAACCAACAACAAGCAGAGTTTAAATGTTTCTCTCTTTTTTTAAATGACGAAAAAAAATGCATTTAGTTTACTTTAACCAGTTGATGCAGTTAAACCATAGGTTATATACACACCCTTTGCATTTAATAAGACAATATAAAAAAAGGATACATGTTATAAAATAAAAAATGTCCGCGCTTCCCTGGAAAGAGCCCCGTGAACTAGATCTGCTTCTTGGCCTTGTCACTCTGTCTGATTTTATATTAGCATTTTTGATCTTAAATGTAGTTGGGATTTTTTTCTTTATTAAATAATTTATTAATATTATTTTTGGTCAATCTTTTGCCTTGGTTTTTCTAAAATGTTGCTGATATGGGATTAAAGTTGAGGCACTTTATGACAGTTTGGGAACTTTTTTTATTTTGACTTTCATACGAAATGTTCGATAGATACTTGGATTTAGATCAGTTCAGTTTAAGCCACAGGTGTGCGTGTGTGTATGTGTGTGTGTGTGTGTGTGTGTGTGTGCGCGTGTGTGTGTGTGTGTGTGTGTTGTTGCTGTAATCACAGAGCTCCAGCCTGAACAAATCGTCACCTGGCTTTTTCTTTTTTTTTTCCTTCTTCATTTTTTACTTTTATTACTTTCATGATTTCCTCTGACATTTTGACAAGTCGTCCACTTTTTTTCTCGTCAAAAGCCACAACACTGACAGGTGCAGCTTGAGGACTGACCTGCAGGGACTAATTGAAAGCTGAAAGTGAAAGCAGCCGCCCTGTGAAGACTGGCGCCGCTGCAGCAACCTGCCTGAGCCGCTGAACCCTGAATTAACTTTTCTCTCTAATGCCTGATGATTTTAACTTAATAGCCTTCCTTTTATTGTTTTCCACCATTAAACCTTCAACAATCACATTAAAGTGCTAGGGAGCTGCAGAACGCCATTATTCAATAATTACTTCAGTCTTGAAGGCAGCTCAGAACCTGAGAGATAAAGGTTGCAGCTACCGCTTTGTGTTGCTCCTCAGTTTGTCTCGGTTTGTTTTCGGAAGGTTTGAACGCTAAAGACGCTCACAACCCTCACTTCTTATCTCTGAGCAGAAGTGCTGGATTTTATTTTTTTTTTTTTTTTCTTCCACATTTCGTGTTTAAATTCGGAGACTCAACAAGCGTCGGAGGCCAACGTCAACAGTAGGACGCTGTGTGTTGAACCATTTCAGCTTTATTTACAGGAAGTAATTGCTTGTTGAGTCTCAGTTTTAATGCCCCCTCATTGCATCATGGGAACCCGTCTTCCAGCTTGGTAACAAATTGAGTACGCAGCGTAGCCACTGGCTTATGCTTCCCAGATGTGTCTGAAACCGCATCCATGCCGTCGTGGATCAAATTATTATCCTCCATCCGCTGTTTTTTTTTTTTTTTTTTTTTTTAAACAAAACAGGATTAAAAAGCCACAGTTGCTTTCCTTTAAACACGGCGCAAATAATGGTGTGTTTTTATATCCACCGGTTGTCCTCTAATTGAACACCGAGCTGCCAGAGCCTGTAATAAAACCGAGGGGGCTTGTCTCTCAGGTTTGCCTGGAGCTCTGAACCGATGACGGAGCTCCAACTCTTTGCAAACACTTTGCTGTGTTTTCTGAGTAAAGTGTTTGTTTGTCGAACTGTTATACAGAAAATGTGATTAAAGATAGCGGAGTTTTATTGTATTTACTCAAATATAAAACGATTACATATGCAAGATGGCTGCTTTTATTTGAAACAGAAAATGCTAACAGTTGCTGAGTTTCCAAAACAAATTTTGTACAAAACTTTGTCGATGTTCTGCTAATGTTGGAAAAGAAAACAAAACAAAAAAAAACAATTTCACAATTGTGGTGTTTCCATCGAATAAGAAACGCAACTAAATTCACACATGAATAATTTTGTTTTTGATAAATCTTTAGAATACACGCCGCACCGTCACCCTCCAACTACTTCCTGTCGTCGTCTTCTTCGTGGTTTGCATCAGTGGTAAAATCTGGTTGCTGATCATGTGACTCATGTGATGTGAAACTGTAGAAACAAAGTAGATAAACCTGATAGTTTCATGCATATCAACCAAGGAGACAGTTATGTGGAGCTGCATTAACACACAGAGAGAGTCTGGACCTTGTTGGTTGGAGGGAGAAAAATCATTTTAAATTCTTAATGATAAATGTTGAAATATGTTAGAGCTTACATATCGGAAGCTTGCATTATTTTTTGTCCAGCCTGTCACCAATTAAGCTGAGAACTGGTGACAGCAGTCCATCTCTGCTTTCATAAAATTGAGCGAGAGGGAATTGGGAAAATAAATTGGCTGGATGGAAATGTGTCAGTTTCGATAAAACTCATTTTTTGTGTTTGCATTAGGATGAGGTGGTTTTTCAGCCGTACGCCGTAAAACTGCAATGGAAATACTTATAACAACACGAGTCATGTGATCACGTGGTGTTGCTACTGGTGAAAACGACAACAGGAAGTGGCAGGAGGATGCCAAATTTTGGCATGTTATTGCGAAAATTTATTTTTTTGACTTTAGCAGAATATCAACAAAGTTTTGCGCGAATCTGTAATGGAAATGCAGCTGTTCTCTTTCAAAAGTCTGACATGTTTTCATCCAGAACGTAACAACGGCAGGAGCTCCTGTTCATGCGCTTCAGGGCTGGTTCTACCTCTGAACACTCAGAGAGGACTGCGAGTATCTGCTAGGGTTAGTAAAAATAGAAACAAAATATAACTGTTCAAAATTAAAATGGAGAGAGAACGTCACGAAATATCTGCTGTTTACCACCATCGCAACACCAGCATTGCAAAGAACTGCTTGGACTCATTAAATGTAGCCAATTATAAAACTAAAAGCACCATCCAAATATGCTATAAGTAGCAGTAATGTGTTTTAGTGAAGCTTAATGTTTAATGCAGCACAAAATGTTGAGAGGGAATCGAGATGTTCTGGTGAAACTAACTACAGCTAAGCAACTTAGTTGTATAACTGCCGAAACCGAAATTGCGGATGGATGAAAATTTAAAAAAAAAAAAAAATCAGTGACTGAAGTTTTTTTTCCTAATATCTGGTCCAGTTATTTGCTGTTCAAGAATCTAAAGTATAAAGATATTAGCTCTACACACTTGAGTATTTATTTTTTTGCAAGTCATGCCGCCATTGCAGCTTTCAGCCACTTTATCGCCTGCATCCTGCTGCCTCTCGGCCCTAAATGACGGTAAATCGGAGTATTTCAGAGCTTCGTCTCCTTTAGATTTAAATTTCAGCCACAACAGAAGCTCATCTCTGAGCTGATGGCATCGTCAGTCTGCAGGTCCTGAATGTGAGCAGCGTTTTAAAGCACCAAGATCAGTTCATCTATTTATTTATTTTTTTACAGTTATTTCCTGCTTATTTTAGTTCTTTTTAATAAAATAAAACTATTTTATTTCTTAGCAATTAAGATTTCTAAAAGTGACAAAAGAAAAAGGGATAATTAGACGTATTTGTTTCCATAAAGTCTGGGTGCGTGAGAGATGTTGACGTCGTCTTTTCATTGAAAATAAGAGGCTACAATTACTTGGCTTGATATAAATAACGTCCTCACACACCGGCTGAGAAAAGGGTCTTTTTCTCCTCTTCCTCTCTCTCTCTCTCTCTCTCCCCTCCCCGCTCCACTGCTATGTCTTTAATCACCTATTCTTGGAGCTTTTTTCCACTTGCCTCATCGGAAAGCCATGCAGAGAGGGACGGCCGATCCACAGCGATTGAACAGTCCTGCACGCAATTTAGCTCCATCTGATAGGGTTTAGCTGGGCTCCTCACACAATGTAGCTCTTTCACTCAGACAGAGCGGGAAGAGGAGCGGCACCAGAACCGGGCGCTTCATCTTCTTGTTTTTCTGCAGGTTTTTCATCAAAATCTCTTGGATCAGTTTGTCACGGTTTAAACAAGAAAAATTAATAATAAAAAAAGCACTCCTTCCTCTTTTGTATATGAGAACATAAAAAAAAATAAATCAGTTTTAAAGAATAACTTAAATCAGATGTTGAAAAATGCAACAGATTCTACCCTTATTGGTTATTTTTGCAGTAAAGTGAATCCCAAATGAAAGCATTATGAGTGAAAACTAAACGCGTCCTCCCTCCCTACACTTATAGAGATGCTGCTAATCAAATGCAAAACCTTTAAAGGGCCAGTACTGTCTATTTTCCAGGCACATAGTGACATTTCACAGTACAAACAACTGTTACCTTCAGTTGTTATGAAATGCTATATATATCAAATATCAAAAGAAATTTTACTTCCTAAAGTGACTCCTTGAAATTGGGCCTCTGTCTCTTTAAAAACTCCTACTCCTCCTGAAACTCGGCCTTCAGGAAGTCATCACAACATGGCTCCTCTATTAACCCTTTAACGTTTTTACCAGTGTTGAGAAGCAGCTCCTATAATGAGCTCAGCTGATGCTCAGCTCCACCAGGGGTTTGCTAATTGCTGCTGGCTAGTCTGAAGGAGCCGAGCGGGGGAAAGGTGGGGAAAGGCTGCTCTGTGAGGGAAGCTTGGAAACTACAGCTCAGAGGAGGAGCTTCGTGCTTAAAGGCGGGGCTAGGTCCATCCAGGCTTTCATAACAGCTGAATGGTTGCCATGGAGATTAAAAGATTTCTCAAATATGAAAGAATCAAAGGAACGCCCGAGGTGTGTTTCTGATGAGGGAATAACATTGTAACATGATATCCATCCATCACACACACACACACACACACACACACACTCTATGAGAGACCTGGCAGTCATGTTGTTCATGTTTTTTACTGTGGGAGAACCTGTGAGAACCCACGTGGAGAACATGCAAACTCTGGGAATTGAAGCCTGGAGCTTCTTGCTGCCAACGGCACCACTGTTAACTTTAGAGTCGGTGTTCCATGTTTGACTTTTTATTTTTACTGAGGCACAGATAAGATTGTGGGATGCAGCGGTGGGAACATTCTCTGGGTTCAGGCCGCCTGCCAGTTTCAGTTTAGAGGTTGATTTTTATATCTTCGTCTTCTTTTGTCACCAGTGGGCGAACTGGAAAACGATTGGCGCTCAGCCTCGCTCTGAAGTCTGTTTTTCCTCTGACCAAAGCAGACCCTTTTTTTTTTTTTTTTTTTTGAAACATTAAACCACATAAAGACGGCTTATTTTAATTTTCCTTTCTCTAATAAAAGCACAAGACGGGCATTTATTGGTGAATGAAACCCACCAGTTGCTCCTAATGTGTGTTTTAGGTCTGAGTTTGAGACGTTTCTGTGTCTTCAGGATCGAGATCGAGGATTCGGAGGCGGTGGGCATCTCCAACATCATCTCCAACCTGATCACCATGTTCCCCCGGAGCATTTTGACGGCGCTGCCCAGCGAGCTCTTCACCTCCTTCATCAACTGCCTCACGCTCCTCACCTGCTCGTTTGGACGCAGCGCCGCCCTGGAGGAGGTGGTGAGTCGCGCCGCGTTCAGCTTTATGTGACGCGTCTAAAAATGCATCCAGGTGTTGAAATCTTTGAGGAAAAATCGGATTTGAATCAGGTGTTTCAAGGTTTGCCTGATTTCTGTTTAACGTCCTTGAAAGTGTTTGATTTTATTACAGCTTTGTAATAAAATGCAAATCTGACGTTTGGAAGAATTTACAGTTGAAGCCAGATGTTTTTATTCGCTCAATACAAAGACACACAAGTTTCAAAATAAAAATCTCTTTAAAAAAAAAAGTTCTTGCTTTGTTTTCTGGCATTTAGCGAATTACAATCATGTTGGCAATTATAACTAACCTAAAACCAGAGAAGTTTGGTCTGATTTTACTTCATACAGTGAGAGAAAAATGTTTTTTATGTAAATATCTGGTTTCAAATGTTTGTTTTTGAGCGTTTAATTTGAGCACGGACACAATTTATTGAAGTTGTTTTAATATGATTAATATTTTGCTCATTTAACTAATTGGGATAATAATTGGTCTGTGTAGCTGAAATAAAGGTTGTCTTATATTTTATACATTCAAGTTATTGAAGCTGGGAGATTAACTTTTGTTAGTGTTTTGTTTTAATGCCAGTCAGACGTAAAGAGTGTATGAGAGACGTTTCAAAACCATTGTTGTTGCATTTTAATTTACTTTATTCCTGCTGTAGAATGTAGTTCCTGTCACAAGACATTGTTAATAGTAACTGAGTAATTAATTACACTATTAAGTCGGTAAGTAATAAATGGCATCATATGATAGTGAATTAAACTTTTTTTTTCTTTAAGATTACATTTTTATCTCCAAAGTGTGGAGCTGGAAAAGTTTGGAAACTTGACAAATGCTTTTAAAGTGCTTGAGAATATATAAACCCTTAATACGCAGCACTGATGCCGGCTTTAAAAAAACAAACACTCGACCTGATGGTTTTGGACCGTCGGTGTCAAGTTCTTGCAGTGAATTTTGACGCCATGTTTGTTTGCCTTCGTCCTCTCAGCTGGACAAAGACGACATGGTTTACATGGAGGCGTACGACAAGCTGCTGGAGTCGTGGCTCACGCTCGTCCAGGACGAGGAGCACTTTCCCCGCGGCTGCTTCGTCCAGCCCGCCATCCAGGTCTTCAACTCCTACATTCAGTGTCACCTGGCGGCTCCCGACGGCACGCGGAACCTGGTGAGACGACACGGCGCCCGAGAGTCATCCTGTCGATCCCATTCCTTCCTTATTTTTTCTTTTCTAACCTTTTCTTATTATTTTTGCTGGAGCAGTCTGTAAACGGCATATCGTCCCACGAGGAGGAGGAGATCAACGAGCTGCAGGAGGACGACAGGGAGCTGTTCTCAGACCAGCTGTCCAGCATCGGCACGCTGGGACGCGTGGCGGCGGACCACTGCATCCCCCTGCTCACAAGGTGACAAACCGAGTGATGACTATCTGGGCGGCCATGCAGGACCCGCCGAAGGTTTCCCTGGAACCTTTTCACATCTTGTCACGTTGGAATTACAACCTCTAACGATGCACAAAAAAAATCTTACCAAGTTATTTCTTTTGTCTAGTTTTTAGTGCAGATGTCTGACTACATTTAAAATAAGACAAAACTGACTTACAAGTAACTTTTCAGCTAAATGTAGGAGCCTGTTTTAAGTCAATAATTCCTTAGTACTGATTTTAAAAAGTACTAGTTTGAAGTGAAATAATCTGCCAGTGGAATAAGACGTTATAACTTATAATACTGTCTAAAATAAAATAATATTTTTTGACAAAAGTTATGTTTTTTTTTTGTTTTTGTTTTTTGCCCAAGTCATTTTTAGGCGATAGAAAAAAGACGATTTTTATTTACTGATTTATTAGTCAGAATCTCTTGGCAAAAAAGGACTATTATTTTAGGAAGGTGACATTATGGGAAAATGATAGAAAATGAAAATAGAAGGAAACCAAAAGTATTTGCAGAGATAATCACTTTATGTTGCGTCTAACATTTCTGTAAGTATATTTAAATTTAAACTTGTAGTTTTGTCCTCATTTAGTCTTGAATTGTTCGGCACACAAAATCAGCTCAGGTCGCCCCACTTTGACCCTCCCTGGTTCAGAAGAAACCATTTTTATTTGCTACAACGGCCTAGTCCAAGTCCAGCCCTAAATCCAATTGAAAAGCTAAAGTGTGCTTTCTTTTGATGAGCTTCAGCTGTTTGGCAGTGATAAAAGGGTAAAATAGAGATAAATGTATTTATTACATATGAATGTGAATGAGACATAACCAGAAGAATTTTTGTGACTGGAGAGAAATATTTAGATTTATATTTAGAAATATTTATAATTTATTTATTTGCTTTCACAAAAAACTCATTTCCTTCTTTCTGTCTGTCTTCCCCGCTCCGCAGCCTGCTGGAGGACCGGGTGAACCGGCTGCACGGCCAGCTCCAGAGGACCCAGCAGCACCTCATGGCCTCCACCGACCTGGGGTCCGTGGACCGCAAAGTCCTGGACGACCTGTACGAGGACATCCACTGGCTCATACTGGTCTCAGGTCAGCAGCTGCTTCTCAAAACAAAACACGGATTTAATTCAGCGCCGGTTTCTGCTCCGATCTGCCGCGCTCACCTCCGCTCCGGCCTGCAGCGACTTTTCAGATCAGAAGTGGCTTCACAGCAGAGAAAATCCCAAACCCAGTCCACAAAAAGCTGCACATAAAGTCAGATCCGAGCTCTTTAGACTTTAACAAGGAGTCATGTTCCGCACGTCTACAAGAGAAATGTTTTATTAAAGTCAGAAATGACTTTTCCAGTGCAGTTTATTAAACTTTACTGGTTATATTTATAACAGAGAAACCAACCCTGTGCTGCGGGTTTGTGACATGCAGTCTGCGTCTGCAGAGCAGTTCAAAGCTTTATTGAGGTTTACGGCCCGTTTACTTACACTCTAGACTGGGTGTGGCGTCTTTACAGAGGAGATCCACTTTAATTGTTTTTACAATGTTTTTATAGAGTACAGCAGAACTCTGCATATCCATACACACATAATAACCCAGGATTATAGACATGTGCTACTTTTTAATAATAATACATGCTTGGAAAGTGCTTGATTTCTGTATGGAGTCCTTGAAAGTCCTTGATTTTCAAACTGCACGGTTTTGTAATGACGTTCAATCTAACACCTGATTAAAAGTCTGGATTTGGAAACATTTTTTTTTTTTTATAGTTGAAACCAGACATTTTTTATGCCCCCAATAAAAACAGATTTCTTTTTAAATTTTGTAAAATCAGTGTTTTGTTCTCGGCGCAGTCGGGTGTGGAGAGTGTGTGGAAAAACGGTTCAAAACAAATTTCATCATATTTTAGTTTATGTAGAATGTAATGTACTATCACAAGACATTATTAATACTAAGCAGTAATAAATAATATATAATCGTGAAGTAAAACTTTTTTTTTTTATTTGTATTATTTCTGTCTCCAAAGTGAAGTGCTGGAAAAGTTTGAAAATACTTGAAAAGTGAAAACTGAACGAATAATTTACCAGTTTGAGATGTCAGTAGCTGTAAAAAACATCGACAAAGTAAAAGTCAAATGTTTATGTTGAAAATCGGATGTGTTCTTGTGCTCTCCCTCTCTCTCCAGGTTACCTGCTGGCCGACGATCCTCAGGGCGAAACGCCGATGATCCCCTCCGAGGTGATGGAGTTCTCCATTAAACACTCCACAGAGGTCGACATCAACACCACGCTGCAGATCCTCGGCTCCCCGGGCGAGAAGGCCTCCTCCATACCGGGCTGCAACCGCACAGACTCCGTCATCAGGTAGCGCCGCTGGTCCTGTCGGGCTCCTGGGCCTGGCGGGGTCAGAGTTCGCAGAGTTCACTGTCGGGCTTTGATGGATGAACACGCTCAGTGTTTTTTGGGATCAGGTGTCGGCTGGTTGGAGTCCCACACACCTAAAGCTTTTAGCAAGAGGTGCACCAGTAAACGGGACCCGATTTCCTTAACTTGGCTGATTAATTAACATAAAATTAATCTGCAAAATAAAAAGTTTGAAAATCAGCGTCTCATCATAGTTATCCCCTCTGTTACCAACATTTTTATTTTGTAATTGATTATTCTAATGATTAGTCCAAAAAGATTCTCCAAATCTATTTTTTATCCAACCACTTGAGCCTTTTTTATTCAATATTAGAAAGACATTAAAACATGCAAATATGTAATTCCATTCCTTTTTTAAATAAGAAAACACATTTTACTGCCTAAAATGTAATAAAGTAGCGTTCCTCCAACCTAACACTTGATAATTTGTAACAACGGAAGCAAAAAATAAAAAAGCTCCAGCTTTCTGCTGGAATTAACATCAGTACAGCAGGACTGATCTGGTGATTATTTTTTTAGATTAATCAGTTAATAATTTGATAGCATAAAGTTGCTTAATAGCTTATTTTATTTGCAGAATTTGAACCAGGTGAAGCTAAAACTGCCCCACTGATTTCTGGGTAGAAGAAATTCACCTAGAGGGTTTTTCATCTTAAATGCAAAACTTATATTTTTTGTATTACTTTGACTTGTTTACTTTGTTGTTCTTTCATGAAGAGCCGTTTTTTTGAGTCTGAATGCTCCATTTAGAGATTAATCGATTACTAAATTAGAGCACGGTTATTTCAAAAATCCCGATTGACTCTATTAATCGGTTCAGTCCTGATATTTAGCACCTTTTTAGACAAAGTATCAGCCAAAATCAGAATCAGCAGGTCAGGCTTTTTCAATATCTGTGATCGGCCAGAAAACTTATATCAGTGATATAAATATGTTCTTTTAGTCAGATTCCAGTTTGTCCCTTTAGCATTTATTTAAAAACCACTAACTATAAATTACTTTATTTTTTTCCCAACTCATCTGTTTTTTTCCTGTTAAATTTGACATTTATGCATTGAGCAGCACAATTAGCTTTTAGCTTTCCCTTTAATATTCTGTACTTTTCAGTCTTAGGAGAAATTGTAAAAGACGAGGCGGCGAAACCTGAGCGCGGTCCAGTTCTTAAGCTGACATAAACCCCAGCAGAAAGTTGGACTGTAGTTTGTGTGATGAGGCAGGATTTATTATTTCAGTAACAATTAGCACGCGGTGTCGGAGACCTTGTCCTGCTCAGGGATCTTGGCAACCGCTCTGGTAATCGCCGTGACGACAATAGACACTCCAAGCAGCCGGTGTTATTGTCTTTTGAAGGTCATCGTGCTGCTGTGTCTTGTTGGATTGCTCTTTCAGCAGAGGAGAAGTGTGTGTGTGTGTGTGTGTGTGTGTCAAGGGGGAGGAATGACAGCCATGTCAGCGGATCGTAGTGACCGCCGGCCGAACGCGTCGGGTTTCCTGATCGCGGACGGCCGACCTCGGCCTCGTAAATGTCAGCGCGGTTTTGTTTTCTGCAAACGACGTGAAACGGCAGGCTGTCCCCGGGCGGGGAAGACGCAGCCGTAAGCCGCTTTGAGCTCTCTGTCCTTCTGCGTAATGTGTGTGAAGCAAACACACACACACACACACACACACTCTAAGAACAACATGCTGACAGTCTGTCGAGGCCCGATCATTCATTGTCCGGTTGGAATGTGACTCGCTTGCTAACTGGAGGTTGGAGAGTTTCGTTTCCGCCTTCGGGTCTTTAAGCTCTTCTAGCATCGATTTTACATTAATATGGGATTTTACATCCTGTAAACTAAACATGACATCCAAAACATTTCATCATAACGGTTTATGACGACTGCATTAATAGATTACGTAAAATAATGAATACTTGAAACAGGATTTGTTTAGTAGGAGTGTCACAATAACAAATTCTACTGGACGGTAAAATTGTCCCAGAAATTCATACAATAAACAATAATGTTTATTTTGAGACAGTTTTCAAGTAATGTGTTGAAAATGGCCTCTAATTTTGTAAAGAAAACAATTAGATACTTTAAATATTAAAAATGATGAATAAAACAGAAAACCAAAAAAGTCAATAAAATTAATTATGAACACTTCAAATAAAATTACACTTAAGAAAATATTAATAATTAAAATACAAGTCGTTGACCGCATTTTTATTTATCATTCGATTAATTGCGTTTTGCAGCAGCTTTGGTTTTGAGTCAGTCTGACTCTGATCAGTGTTCTGGTTTTGAATGAAAAACAAATTCTCTTATCTCCTCGTTTTTCCTAACAGCCGATGCAAAGGAGTCGTTTTTGCCTCTGAAACTCTCTTAATGTAGATGTAGCATCATTTCCAGATCCAGATCCTGACTTTTTATTTAAATAGAAAACAATATTTCTATTATAACTTTCTGTCAAGTTATAGAGATGTTACGTTTTTGTCATATAAACATCAGTGTTTCACTTTAATAAAATGAGACCGTGCAGCTAAAGATAAACACTCTGTGTGTCGTAATGAAGAGGGTTTTTGGTTCCTAGTGTTGGATCTATTGCCAGACTTTAGGAGGGGCTTTCAGGGGCAGCAGCCCAGGGCCCTATGTTTTGGGGGCGGCCCAAAAAATAATTTTTGTGTAAACGTCTGATGTTTTACAAACATTGCTCCTCATATTAAAGTCAAGGGCTGATTTCAGGTGTGGTGTTTTATTAAACTATTTTTTATTAATCAAAACCAAACTCAAATATTTGAAAATTGTCTTGATTTTGGAACGAACATAGAGATGTCTGCCAGACGTTTTAAGCCAACCATCATTCAATTTGTACCTGCAAATATGTACAACTTCCTATAAATCTTCTGTAATTTGCAAGAGTTGTACATTTGATTTTATTTTAATTTTTTTCCTGAGATAAGGCGCCAAAACCGGTTCCCCTCTAGGGGCCTTCGTGCTTCTGAATCCGGCCCTGGTTGAATAATCACGTGGCCTCATCATGTCATTAACATATACGTATTAATATGACAGTACTGGAAACTGACTTTACTGAGAGAGTAAAAAAAAACAACTTGATGATTTGGAGGAACTAAAACATCAGAAAATAAGTGAATAATTCCGCTGAAGTCCTCCGGTGGCGAATGTTTTCATTTCTGTCGTCGTCCTGTCGCAGGCTGCTGTCTGCCGTGCTGAGGACGTCAGAGGTCGAGTCCAGGGCGACCAGAGCCAGCTTGACGGAGCTTCTCAGTCCTCAAATGGGGAAGGACATCGTGTGGTTCCTGCGGCGCTGGGCCAAGTCGTACCTGCTGGTGGACGAGAAGCTCTACGAGCAGGTGGGGCCGCCGCCGCCTGCGTCCTTCCCCCCCGCCGCCCGCCTGCCTCCCCTCAACGTTTCCCTGCTGCTTCTCCTCAGATCAGCATACCTCTGAGCACAGCGTTCGGCGCAGACACGGAGGGAGCCCAGTGGATTGTGGGATATCTGCTGGAGAAGGTGATTAACAATCTGTCGGTGTGGAGCTCAGAGACGGAGCTGGCCAACGACACGGTGGAGCTGCTGGTGACGCTGGTGGAAAAGAGGGAGAGGTGAGTTCTCCATGACCCGGTTCCAGACGCTCTCTGTGTGTTCGGTCCAACTGAAGGTTTTCACATCGCATTTCCCAAATATCAGCTTTCATAAATGAGGTGCTTCCATTTTCTTATCTTTGCAGCTAACGATCATTCTAGTAATCGATTAAAAAATAAGTGGCATTCTGCAGGTTTTTCTTTTGACCAGTGTAGCTTATTTTATACAGTATTGAAAACATTTTGTTCTTGAGAAAAAGCAAATATTTTCATTTCCTTTTTCTAAATAAGAAAATAAGACTTTTCTTTGCCTTAAAGTGCAGCATCTCAGCATTCCAGTAGTTTGATCATTTGTAGCAAAAGATGCATCTGCAGCTAAAACGTACAAAATAAATATTTAAATACTTACGCCTTCTACTTCATTAGCATCAATACAGCCTTTAATCCTCTGACTATTTTTAAATCAGCCAGTTAATAATTTGATGGCAAAAGTTGCTTACTAGATTTTTATTTCTTTATTTTTGTTCATTATTTCAACCAGTTGAAGTTAAAAGTGCCACTCGAGGGATTCTGGATAGATTTAGAGACGAAGAAGGATTTCTTATCTTAACATAAAATCTACATATTATTGTACCGTTTTGATATTTTTGCTATTTTGGGTTTGTTCTTACAGCAGACCCCTTTTTAGTTAACAATTAACCAGTTACTAAATTAGTTAATTATTATTTCAGTAATCAGTCATGATTAATCATAATTAGTCATGATTAAACACTAATCACTGTGATCGATCGTGATTAATCATGATGATTAATCATTAATAAGTAAGTCAATTAATCATGATTAATCTACTTAATTATGATTAATTGACTTACTCTCAATTAATCCGATTAATCGTTTCGTCCATACTTAAATTTTTAGCTTCTGAAAATTAAACATTTTAACCACTTTAAGCAGGTTGGTGATGTAACTGACCTCAGTTAGGTGCAGCTGAATGGACCCGGTCTGGGTCCTCTAACTGTTGGGTCAAACCCCCTGTAAGGACGCGGCTCACCGTGGCGACACGCTCTGCCCCTCTGATTGGTCAGGGCGAACATCGTGGTGCAGTGTGAGGGCTGGTGGAGCCTGGCGAAGCAGTTCGCCAGCCGCAGCCCGCCGCTCCACCTGCTGTCCAGCTCCGTGCAGAGATCCCTGATGAAGGCGCTGGTCCTGGGAGGCTTCGCCAACATGGACTCCGACACCAAGCAGCAGTACTGGGCTGAGGTAAACCAACACACACACACACACACACACACACACACACACACACAAACACACGAGAGGACATCATGAAGTGAGATTTCATTTATTTAGACTTAATAATTGAAAAATAGTGTAGTAAAGAGTGTATTTTTCTAGCTTCATATGATTAGGGATATTAATTGATTAGTAATTTCTGTTTTATAAAAGTTTTCTATCCTTCAAACTTGAGACTGAAAGTGAAGGATGATGTAAAATGCCTCAATATAAGTTTCCTTTTTAATTTTTAAAACTAATGTGAAATATTTTTCTCATCTGTTTATGCACACTTAAAAAAAAATCATACTTCAAGCTTGAGACTAATCAAGTTTTTTATCATTCGATTAAAGTAAATATTAGAAAAATTCAATTAAAGGTTCTTGAGGCCAATTAAATCATTTTTATAGCTTTATATATTTTCTTTTAACTGTTGAATTTTTTGGTCTTTGTTGCCGACTCTTGGCCAGGATTCCCTTGAAAAATATGTCTTGAATCTCGAAGGGTTTTTTATCCTGTAGAAGACAAATAAATGTATCGATGGTATTGGATAAATTACCCGATTACTAAGTTAATCATTAACAGCACCCATGTAGCTCCAGACTTAACTAGACTTCACAGTCTTGACCTCACAGCCTCACTGAACACCAACGACTGCGATCCAGGACATGTCGTCCAACATCAGTATGTGACCTCTTAAATGTGTTTAAATGGTCAAAAGTCACATTAATGAAATCCTTAAAGAGTTTCATCTGTTCACTCTGCAAATTGCATGCGTGTGTGTGTGTGTGTGTGCGTGCGTGCGTGTGAAGTCATCCTTTTGGCAGTAAAATTGATCGTCTCGTAAACCTTTTTCTCTAAAAGGCACTAAGAAAAGCAAATAAACTTAATGTGAATCACATGTTTTAACGTGGACAAGTCGTCCTGCGCTCTCAGCGGTAATTGACTGCGTAAGTTTCCGTCCAGGTGCTTCATCCTCTGCAGCAGCGCTTCCTCAACCTCATCAACCAGGAGAACTTCGCTCAGATCAGCCAGGAAGAGGCGGTCAAACGGGAAATAGTCGCCACACTGGAGGCGCTGTGCGGCATCGCCGAGGCGACGCAGATAGACAACGTGGCTTCGCTCTTCTCCTTCCTCATGGACTTCCTGTCCAGCTGCATCGGCCTCATGGAGGTGAGAGACGACGCGGCGTGTTGATTCTGTGTCGAACGGCGGATCAGTGACGGATCCTGATCAGCTTGGTTCATCAGATCGCAAAATTTTTAAAATGATCCCTGATGATCCTGGATTGATCTTCACAGCAAAGACGATTTGATTGGTTGTCCTGAAAGTAAATCCAAAGATCACATTTTGACACTTGATGAAGGAAGGAAGCAAATGAATTTAAAGTATTCTGTCGTAAATATTGAAAAAGCATAAATGGCATTAATGTGAAATGCAAACAATTTGTCACACTGACTTATGAAATCTGAATAAACTTAATAAAAACACCTGATGTTAAAAAAAACAAACATCGCAATGCAGAATCCTCTCACTAGGTGGAGCTGTTTGTACTGGAGTCAGGAGAAATGTGTTTGTCTTTGTGTCTGTATGTTGCAGGTTTACAGCAACACGCCTGAAACGATCAACCTCATCATCGAGGTTTTCGTGGAAGTGGCTCACAAGCAGATCTGCTACCTGGGGGAGGTGAGGCCCGACACCACAGATCATGTTATGTCTGTTATGTCTCCAGCGTTGGCTGTGAGGAAGGAAATCTAAAGGAAAACAGAGCCAGACCCACAGAATATCGCTTCTGTTTCCTCAGACTAAGTCCATGAAGCTGTACGAAGCCTGCCTGACGCTGCTGCAGGTCTACTCCAAAAACAACCAGAGCAGGAAGCGCAGCGACGCCACGGCCGAGGAGGACCAGTACCAGGACCTGCTGCTCATCATGGAGCTGCTCACCAACCTGCTCTCCAAGGAGTTCATCGACTTCAGCGACAACGGTGAGTCCTCCTGTCCTCCGAGCGTCGGCGGGTCGGGCCTCTCCGCCGACGCTCCGCCTCAAACCTCGCCACCATCTGTGTTCCCAGATGAGGTGTTCCGAAACCAGGAGCAGGGCACGCCGGCGTCGAGCCGGACCGTCTCCGCGGCGGACGTCGTCCTCTACGGCGTCAACATTGTTCTTCCACTCATGTCTCAGGACCTGCTGAAGGTGAAAGGAGCCAACATGGCCGCCACACGGAGACACGGTGGCTTCTGAGATCTCATTCTGACGATGTCTCATCTCTCCTTTCTTTTCTTTTTCCTGCAGTTTCCTTCTCTGTGTAACCAGTACTACAAGCTCATCACCTTCATCTGTGAGATCTTTCCAGAAAAGATCCCCCAGCTGCCTGAAGACCTTTTTAAGAGCCTCATGTTTTCACTGGAGCTGGGAATGACCTCGTATCCTCTGAGCCTCTTTGCACCCACTTTTAACTTCTTGTCTTTTACGACATCTAGAATAGATTTCACACCAAAAAAAATAACCACAGCTCTTTTCCAGGAAAGTGTTTAGAGCAGGTGAGTCGGTCAGCAGGTGAAGCTCCTTAACGCCCCCTGTAGGATGAGTTCAGAAGTCAGCCAGTTGTGTCTGGAGGCTCTGTCTCCTCTGGCCGAACAGTGCGCCAAAAACCAGGAGAAGGACTCGCCCCTCTTCATCGCCACGCGCCACTTCCTCAAGGTAGGAGACGCAGCATGGCTGCCGTGTCAGAGGAAACGCTACTAAAGGCTAGCGTGGGCCTGCTAGGCTGACTATGGGAAGTGTTAATGTCGCTGGTGCAATAACAAGTAGATACTGAACTTAAAGTAACATTTTTCTTGGTAAATGCTACATTGTAACCTCAAAACCTCTACAGCAACTCCAACAGGTCAAACTTGGAGCTGAGTTTGAACTGCTTGGGCAGGAAGTCCCATTTCAAAATAAACAATTTGCATGTTTACTGTGCACATGTTGGACGGTCTCTGCTTAAAGTAATGCGGCTTAATGAGTTTTTTTTTTTTTTTTAAACAATACTTTACTTTTTGAATTTTGCTTCATCCAGACATTTGCTTTGGTGCGAGTCGCGTTTGTGGAAATTTAATGAGCGTTATGATGATGAATGTCGTGTTTCCTGCCTGCAGTTGGTGTTTGACATGCTGGTGCTGCAGAAACACAACACAGAGATGACGGTGGCGGCAGGGGAAGCTCTCTACACACTCGTCTGCCTGCATCAGGTGAGGAAACGTCACAGAACGGCGACGAGGCTGCTGGTGTTTTCAAACAATCTGTTAAAGGCAACAGATTGTTTGAGTCGTTGACGCGTCAGACTCCATGTTTATTCAGAACGTCATTTATCGGTTTTCTGTTAGAATTTAGATCAATATTGACAAAATATTTACATTTACACTTTGCTTACTTCATAACTTTGTGTTTTCCACAATATCCAGACGTTTGTTGTACCAAGCAAGTGAACCAATAAAGTCTGGCTGTAATTTCCACCATAAAGATTTTTATTAGGGTCAAATAAACGGAGCAAAGCTGAATAATCAGGCACAGCTTGTTATTTCGCTTTTGACTTTGTGCATTTAAGTTTAAAACTTTATTTTACCTTGTTATAACTGGAAAAAGTTTGGTTTAAACTGTGAGACATTTGTTCAAAAATATTCCCAGGTCGTCAACAGATCCTTCAAAAATATCCAAATGTCTTAAATTCAGCTTTAAAAATGTAAGTTGGTCTTAAATACGTTAATCACAGTCTGACATTTTGTTGTGACCTGACTGTGCTACGTGATTTATTTTTTCTGGTGGGAATTTTCTGTCAGGTAAAAGTTTGAGTCGCCGCAGACATCATGATTATGTTCTGAGACGGGTGAGGCTACCGCTACCTAGCTGCTAACAAACTCTTTCTGGCTAGCTAGCTTCATCACGTCTGATGCTAACCTGTACAAGCCACCAAAAAAAAAAAAAAAAAAGAAGCTTGGTGCTACCATGATACAAAATGCTATATTAATATAATTCTTAAACAGCCTTAAATGTGAGCAGATGAAACCTGCAGAAACCCTGATTTCTCCTTCCTGGCTCCTCCACTCTGCCGCTCCTGGTTTCAGGCGGAGTACTCGGAGCTGGTGGAGACCCTGCTCTCCTCCCAGAGGGACGCCGTGATCTACCAGCGGCTGGCCGACGCCTTCAACAAGCTGACGGCCAGCAGCACGCCGCCCACCATGGACCGCAAGCAGAAGGTGGCCTTCCTGAAGAGCCTGGAGGAGTTCGTGGCCAACGTGGGCGGCCTCCTCTGCGTGAAGTAACCACTGGGAACCAATCCCCGAATACTCCCATCATTCTGAAGACGCCCTCCGTGCCCCGCACCCCCTCCCCTCTGCATCCCACTACGCTCAGCAGGATCCGTCCGCCTCCCAGGATCCTCCACTCAGCTGAATGTTTCTTTTTACTTGCTTTGTTTCTACCCCTCTGTATGACGACACCTGCGGCGCCGAGAGAGTTTTTGATGAAGTGACATCTTAAAAACCGGACTGCAGAGCAGACGGACTCCTTCTAAGGAATGTACACACACACACACACACACACACACACACACACACTCACTAAGGGTGAGACCTGATGCCATTAATTCGATTGTGGATGTGATGTAACATTTTTTTTTAGTGCAGCGTCGCAGCGCGCACACACACGCACACATACACACACACGTACCCCAGTCCTTCCCAGAGTGCCTTTGTTTTTTCTTGATTGTTGGATGTGTGTATGAATGGATCATGTCATACATCGAGTCAAACTCTACAGACTGTGCCTACCTTCTGCCAAGAGTACAGCACCTCCAGTCATGAATTGCATGCACAAGAAAAAAAAACAACAAAAAAAATGCGTCGCCGTGACAACAGATGTGTGGCCGGGCCTCGCCTTGTCTTTTGAGAACGCTGATCCACACAGCACAAGGGAGCGTCTGCTTGTCGGCGACCACAGAAAACCAAAATAAAGAGGCTGTGTGTGTGTGTGTATGTATACATATATATATATAAATAAACAGATATGTATATATATATATATATACACACACATATATGCAGTAAACTTATAAATGTATGATGTTTTCAACCAGGAACTCTTGGGGACATGTTCAATTAAAGAATCCAGACGACCGAAATGTTTTTATATGCCAGTAGGAGACGGCAGGTTGTACAGGTTCAGCTAAAGAGGGAGCAACTTCGGCCATGTTGACCGTTTGATGGGGGTTTTTCTATTTGGATTCCTGTTGACCTTTTAGCATCCGCTGCCTTCACTCGAGACGAAGGCCCAGGTCCCGCCAGGCGCAGCAGGTTATTTTTCTACAGCAGCACATTCATAGGACGATGACTCAAACACTGGATTATAGCAGAGACTGTTGGAAGTGAAGGACAGCAATAACTTACCAAATAAAAAAGGAGCAGAGCCACTTGATGGAAGCATTATGTTGGAGACAGAATCCTCTTCCTGAAGAGCACTATCCCAGTTATTGTAGATGGCTGTTTTGTTAATGAAGTGTAAAAGTGTACATAAAGTTATTGTATAAAAACCTTCCGGTCTCTGGTATTTTTCAGAGTGCTGTCTGTGGTATTTATTTATTTTTAATCTGACTGTAATTAAAGAGATGATAAAGTCCAAACAGGTTCTCAGGGGTTTGGCCTTCACCATAAATGTGCAGTATGTGACTTTTGTAAAACATTTTTTTTACATATTTGTTGAAACAGTCAACATGTGACAATGTGGAATGAGAGGGATCATCTAAAAACTAGAAACAACCAATTGGAGCCAGAAGGCGGGTCTTAGTGCTGTCAATCATTTGGCAACAGCTCAGTTGCTAAGGCTAGTTAGCATAGCAAGGAATAAGTATTGTTTAATTGTGGACTGGTTCTCTGTAAATCAAAATGGTTGTAGTGAAATTAAGTTACTTCCTGATTCAACAAGCAGCTACTTAACAGTTTTATCAAAATTATAAAATAATTATTTCCTCTTTAATCAAATCTGATTTTTAACTCTTTCATGCTTTCCTGTAATGTGGAGATATGAAATTGATTTTTTTTTTCTCATGTTAACATGGAGGCGTATTCTGTTCTAGAGTGTTGAGAGATGTTTTTTATCCAATATTTGCTTAGAATACAACAGAAGACCTATAGACCCTAACCCTAACACCTCAGGCTGATTGCCTCCATGCCACACCGCATTGAAGGCTGCAAAAGGATTCCTGACCAAGTATTGAATGCATAACTTAACATAAGTATTTGAAGGTTAACTTCTTTGGTATTAAAACGCATTTCTTTTATTGGTTGGATGAAATATGCTAATTTTTTGAGACAGGTATTTTGGGTTTTCGTGAGCTGTATGCCAAAATTATCTGTATTAAAACAATAAAAGACCAGAAATATTTCAGTTGGTGTGCAATGAATCTAAAATATATGACAGTTTAATTTTTATCATTACATTATGGAAAATAATGAACTTTATCACATGCTAATTTTTTGAGAAGGATCTGTATTATGTCTATGCATCTGCCCATCACTAATAAATAGACTAGTTTGACCCTCTGCGGTAGCCGTAGTTTCTCAGCTGCGTCATCTCCCAGCGACAGCTCACATGTTGACGGCAGCAGTAGCAAAGAAGAGTTCCTAATCAGGTATGTTTATCTGAGGAGACTAAAAAGTCACGGTGTTCCGGTCTGCTAACGAAAATGCAACATTTTATTCAGCGCTCTTTCTTCCGGGATCAAATCATTTTTCTGCGGCTCTGATCACAACAATCTGGTGTTGAGGAAGGTGGAGAACACTGTACCCAAGTAAGAGCAACACTACTTAAACGTATTTTTACTCAAGTAAAAGTAAAGCCGACCTAGAAATTACTCGAGAGTTTAAAAAAAAGTACGTAATTAACATCTGATGTAATATTTAGAAATGATGTTATCAGTCAGACGACATATGTAAAGTTATGTTCCGATTCTGATATTTTAAAGACAAAAACGAAGAAAATAATACAAATAATTGCAAAATTAGGCACAAGAAACACTTTAACAAATCTTATTTTATTATGCAACTTATGAATCTACTGTAAATATGTAAAGTACTTTCAGCGACAATGTATTACTTCTTGGCCTCGAAAGGCTCAGCAAATAGAAAACGTTAAAACAAAGGTTGTGTATGAACAAGAGGTCTCACTTTGTCATAAACTGTAGGTTTGTTCCTCATTCAGTGAAGTCACTCACAGTGGGTTGAGCGTCCAGAAATATTACTCAGTTAAGAGAGTACTGTAGTAGTGGATAAAAAAGCAGTACTGCAAATTAATATTATCCGAGTAAAGGTATGACCAAATTTATGGTAGAGACTATTTTATTTTGAAGGTTTGTGGAAAAACCTCAACCAGTTTTATAAAAGGCAGCGAGAAGGCCTCACAAAATCTCAGCAGGACTTTACACATGACAAATATTATAACCATATTTAAATAAATATTTTTCTTCCTCTCACGTTTCAGGTTTTCAGTTCCTACACAGATTCATCTTCTTATCCTGCCCAAAGGTTTTCCCTCCAGCTGATCTTCCTCTGCTCACTCAGCCATGAGCGACAGTGACGACGACGTTCCCACCCTGTCCGCTCACACTCTGGCTGCCCTGCAGGAGTTCTACAACGAGACCCGAACCGGTCCTGATCAAGACGGGACGCCGTCTGACCCGTTCGCCGTGGGAGCCGTGGAGGAGGACTGGGTGAGCTCCAGCGGGCTGAACCGAACGCACTCCATTGCCAAACTGTCAGGATTTTGTGACGTAAAAATGAGAGACTTCTGTTAATCTTTTTTTTTTTTTTTCTAAGAAATTCCCGTTTATGTAAGTCCTGGAGAATTAAAAAAACAAACAAACAGATTTTACTGAGGCTGCGGTTTTCATATGCTGATCCCCAGTGTTGTTTGGTTGCCAGAAAGAAAAAAAAAACATGGTTCACACCAAGAATTTGGAAGATTTCATCCAAATTGAAATGTTTAATTTAGAGGAAAAACCAGAAGTCTCTACAATCCCACTTCTTAGTCCAGACATATGAATAATCCAGCAGACAGTCCGGCTGCTGTTGACCAGGATTAGCCCGTTTCCATAAGAATTTTACCGAAATTCAAGGATTTTTTATTGTCATGCCACCTAGCTGGCATGTGGTACGAAATTTGGACTCAGGTCCCAGATCAAGAAATCCACCACAATAGAAAATAAATCAATACAAATAAATAAACAATAAAGTAATTTAAGTGATATATCATCAGTCTGACGGTTGAAGGGCAGAAACTGTTCCTCAGCCTGGTGCATCGTGCTGAGTGGAGGAAAAGCTGCTCCCCACTTTCTAAGCATGGCTCTAATACTCCGTCGTACATTTTAAAGATGTGTAAACTCTTTATATCTACTGAATTTCATGTTGGGATTTTCCGGGCAAAATGGTAGAAGGAAGAAATGAGAAACGTAGAGCCAGACACATAATATATGGAGATAGTTTTAACCTGCACTGACACCGGTTTACTTGTCTGGTCCTGTTCGCCAGCGGATGAGTCAGTTCTGGTACAGTGACGAGACAGCAGCGGTGCTGGCGGAGGAGGCGGTACGGCAAGCCGGAGAGGGCGGCAGGTAAACGCACACATTGTTGAGCATGAGACACACAAGGATGTAATACCGAGGTAATGCTGCAGATGGCAGCACCTCTTATAGAAGTTCGTGTTTTTCTTTTTTGGCAATAGTTAGGAATAAATCAGTATCCCTCCTGAATTATTCCTGAAAAACATAAGGGTTCACCAACTCAAATTTAAGACGTTTTAAGACCACCAGGAATTAAATTTAAGACCTGTATCACAACATATACTTACAAAAGAAAATTGCATTTTTTTTATAGTAGTAAGCGAATAGTAATTCATGGTCTGGCTAACTGGCGATGAGTTACACTCACGCAAAAAAGTTTGCTAGCTAGCAAGAGTTTATTAGCAGCTAGTTAGCGGTAGCCTCGACCTCCTTGAGTCACAAATTACAGTGAAGATGTTTAAGGCTCAAACATTTGCCTGACAGAAAAGTCACAAATAAAAACTACCTATACAAGAGTTAATAGTCCTGCTACAACAAAAGACATTGGATTAACTTATTTAAGGTCAATTTCATTTTTTAAATGAAGACATTTTAAGGATGCGGATTATGACGGACTGCAGTAGTGCTCAGTTGGGCAGATTTGTAAAGTAGAGTAATGCAAATGATCCCCTGATATGATCAGGTGTGTTTTTCATTCTTCTTTGCTTCCCTTGTCAGGATAGCGTGTGTGAGCGCGCCCAGCGTCTACCAGAAGCTGAAGCAGGGCGTGGTGGACGGCTCCGACAGGGTGTCGGCCGTCGTGCTGGAGTACGACCGCCGCTTCGCCGCCTATGCCGACGACTTCGTCTTCTACGACTACAACGAGCCGCTGTCCCTCCCCTCCGGCGTGGCACCGCGGAGCTTCGACATCGTCCTCGCCGACCCGCCTTACTTATCCGAGGAGTGTCTGATCAAAGTGGCTCAAACCATCCAGTACCTGAGCAAAGGCAAAGTGCTGCTGTGCACAGGTGAGAACAAGAGGAGATGATAGGAGGGGAAATCTGTAGCACACTAATGTTTTAAATCAACGTCTTCTGGTTTTGCCTCTGTAGGAGCCATCATGGAGAATGTTGCCAAAGAACTGCTGGGGGTAAAAATGTGCGGCTTTTTGCCCAAACACAACAGGAACTTGTCCAACGAGTTCCGATGTTTCGTCAACTATCCTTCGGACCTGCTGTGCAGCTGAGGAAGCGGGAACCCTGGACACCCGCTGTTTCCAGGAGGAAGAGCTTAAAGACGGCACTCAGGACAGCAGGGAGGAAGAGGAAGTGGACAATTTAATTTGCCATGAAATCAGTTAACAGAATCACAATCTGCTACTGTCATTAGACTAGACAATACTGAGTTGTTTTTTTTAAAGATATTATTTTAGCAAAACCCACGAAGTGTTTTCAACTTTTATTATGCATTTTTCATTCGTTACATCAAAGCGAGAGTGGCTTTTTCTGCTCTCGTGTCTCAGTGGATCTGCCTCAAAAAGGGAAATCAGACATTTTCACATTCAACACATTTGTTTTCTCCATTAAACCGATGCTGAAAAGTTGCAAATCATACCTGAATCACGTGACTGAACCTGAGCTCTAATAGCTTTTCATTTGAGTCGTCTTTCACAAATATCAGAAATAAACATTTCCAGTAGTCAACACTTTATATCTGATAGTAAAGAAACAATAGTTCAGTTGAAATAAAAAAATTCCCCATTATGCATTAATTCAGCATTGGTATGAAGTTTTGTGTGACTGGATAAATATGAGTTTAAATCATAACTGGATGTTTGAGCTGAAGAATGAACTACACTAAACAAATGTGGGGTGAAGGAAGAAATTGATTCTGTTCAAAATGCTCACAAACAAAGTGACTGTCTTTTTTTTTGTAAAAATATATTTTGAATAATTCTTTTTTATTATTTAGGAAAAACCAAAACAGCTAAGCTAACTTAGTAATAGTAATTTAAGTTAAATAATATTATGCACAAGCCTATTTTTGTTCAAACAGAATAGTGTGGAACCATATAGAATTGTTTTAAAGTTTAAATTGTTTTTAATTTTTTACCCTCTTGTCAGTCCCATAATTCAAACAGAAACTCTAGACCATAAAGTAGAAACTGGCTTCTTAATCGAAAACTGGAATCAAATTGAATCGCTTCCCTAATAAAATGACGACTGAGCTTTATACAAACTTTGCTGCGTGATAAAAAGTGGAAGACGGTGGTTTACCAGGATCATGTTTTAACAGCAGGGGTCCGCGAAACCAAGAAGGGTTTGAAAACCCTTCTTGGTTTCCAAAGGGTTTTATATTATTAGTATCAGAGTAGAGGAGGGAACCCAACAAATGGGAGACACGGGAGAAAAAAAAACTTGTGGCCACGACTTGTAATTAAGTTTATTCCCACCAGTCATCAAGTCGTGGGCATGAGTTATTAAATTAAGCCTCTTAAAGTTTGGTTTAAGAGGCTGAGAAAGACAACAAACTGAAGGAACCAATATTATCTTGTAATGCTAGGACGTTTGAATAAAACCTTGGTGTGTTAAATCCAGTTAAATAAAACTCGGTAACTGAACTGTAGTTTCTTTTCCCACCAGTGGATGGCAGCATCGGGGAAATCATGTCAAACCGGAAGGAGACCCAGATTAAGGAGAAGACGTTCGATAGATTGGTGGATTTTTGCGAAATTGGGACATGCAAAACAAAATTCAGACATAGCTATGCAAAAAGAAAAAAAATCATAAATATATATATATATATCTTTCTTTTTTTAATGTTTCACTGTAATTACTCCAAATTAAAATCTGTTGCAAGCACTTACATCCAGTTGTTTCTTGAATTTATAAATAAAGTCTTCCTGGGTGTATAAATTTCGAGTCCAATTGTTCAAATTCAGCTCTTTTTAACCAAAGCTGTCTGTCTGTCAGTCAAAGGCCCCCGTCTCCTTCAGGATTTCTTCCCAGTAGAGAACATCTGTCTGGTTTTGGGCTTTCCTCCCTCCACGCTCTTGTTGCTGCTCTGGCCGTCTCGCTCCTTCTCCATCAGCGGCACGCAGGTGCAACCCACGGCCACGGACACGTAGATCTCGGTGTAGGAGTGGCGTCCGCCAACACAGGAGCCGGTTCTCCGCAGGATGACGGAGGGAGCGAAGACCGGGGCGCTGCGGTACTGCTGGCTCTGCCCTCCGTGCGGCCCGACCAGGCAGCCCTTACACAGGCAGTAGGCCTCCGGGATGTAGCGGGGGTATCTGTTCGGGTCGTACGAGATCCTGGGAAACAGATCCAGCACAAGGTTTAAGTAACTGTAAGCCAAGTTTTGTTTTAGTCTGAAATTGTAAATTGTAATTTATAACATGCAAAGGTGGGTAGAGAACCCAAAACATTTACTCAAGTACATTTAAAGTAGAAATACTTCAGCATATTTGTGCTCAAGTAAAGGTGAAAAGTTGGCATCCAAGAAATTACTCAAGTAAGAGTAAAAAAAAAAAGAGTATTTGATCAAACCACCAACCATTTGATATTTTTAAAACTGTTGAAATCAATTTGTTTTGATATAAAACTTATGAAACTTTTAACAGAAACTGCAAATGTGTGTCTGATGAATTTCTGGCTAAAACAAGCTTGTTCTTCATTCAGAGAAGCGACTCAGAGTGTGGAGAGAATCCAGAAACTTTACTCAAGTAACGATACTTCATTATACTGTTACTCAAGTAAAAGTACAGCAAAGGAAAACTACTCCCAAAGTAAATATAACTGAGTAAATGTAATTAGTTACTACCCAACTCATCAAATTATGCATCTTTTTGTTTTTTTACTGGAGGTGTTTCACTGATTCACAACCTTCTGGATTGCATTTAAACTTTAGTGCTTGTTGATCCTCCACAGATTTAGCGGTCATAAAAGGCAAATCAAGCACCAGTCACACACATAGTATTTCAAAATGGAAATAGGAAGTGAAGATTTTTTATAAAAAGAAAAAAAAACATGATATAACAAAAAAAAAGCAAAGAAAACATAATATAAAAGCTCAGAATGTCAGGGTTGGTTGTGGGTGGTGGTGAGGATTGACGTAGAGACCTAAGTTATGATGAAGATGATGATGAATTTAATAACAAAAATGCTCAGAGCAGTCCAAGACAGGCAGAGAAACTAGCGCACAGCTAAATGCCGGTAGCAACTGATACAAGACTGACTAAACGAGCAGATGCCAACACAGGACTTAACAGTACGACTGTGCCGGCAGACGAACTAACAGACAGAGGACAAACTAAGACAGAACTGACTGCGACGTACGTTAGACAAGGACCCGACAAAGAACACAGACAACAGGTGGGACTAAATACACACAGGGGTAATCAAAGGAACGAGACACACCTGGGAAACAATCAACGGGGAAGACGCAGAGACAGAGACACAGGAAACAGGACCACACAGAAAAACTCAAAAATAAACACACAGAAACACGGATCATAACACAAAACACAAGAAAAAAAAAGTATAAATTTGAGAGGATGGAGGTCATGTATTGTATCTCCAGGTTTGTTCAGGTCAAAGGGAAGTCATTTCTCTCACCTCATGCTTGCAAAACATTTACACTGAAGTGAAAAACCAATGCAATCTGCTGGTTTCAGATACTTCTCACTTAATTGCCTTAAACCGGATTGTTTGTCATTTGCGCTTTTATTAGGATCAGCCTGGACTCCTCTCCTCTTCACTGGGATGAAAACACAGTAAACTGTGATTTACAGACTGATTGTTTGGGACCGGATTTAAACCAGATGTTTCTGCAAAGTGTCCTAAATAGACTTCTTCTGACGTTTAATAAAAGAACAAAATGTTTCCAGTTATTCACTCCTATTTTTTAAAAAACTGTTTTGAAATAAGAACAGGCAACTACAGTAGTAGTTAATAAAAATTAAAATAAAATCCCTTTCTCCGCCGCGGCTGCTCCTACCTGTAGGCCCAGGGGGAGATGCTCCGCAGGTTGACCGGGAGGCGGGTCTTGGTGTCGGCCGGGCTCGGTGTCGCGGTCGGGCAGGTGAGGTTGAGTTTGTCCCGGGGCTCCAGCTGCAGAGCGTGGTGGAAGGCGCTCATCACTCCCACCGAGAGCCGCCCGAACATCTGCTCCAAAATCTCCTCCGGCAGGTCCAGACAAGGCCGGGTTCTGGTGGTTTTCTTCCGAACCCGTGCCGTCTCTGCCAGCCAGGCTGGCACCAGAACCAGCAGCAGCAGCAGCAGAATCAGGACGCAGATCCGACACCGCATGGCTGCGTTTTGTTGTGCCACGTAGCGCACAGCTTAGACCACTTCGTCGTTGTTCCTCTTCTTTCTGATCAGATAGCAGTAGGAAGTTCTTTTTCTTTTTCTTTTTTTTTTAAGACGCTTTATTCCCAGAAGTCATTTGGAGGATCGGTGCGCCCTGCAGTCTGGAGCAGACAAACAAACCGAGCCACAGGCGCGCTGCCAGGAAAACTGCAGAAACATTTTGGCTCATCACATCCACAGCGCCGCCAGGATTAACACTCGTCACAAAAAGGATAAAATACCGACTATTATTTTAGATCTTCTCATTTCTGTTTAAAACGTCACACACACAAAAAAAAGCGATTTCCTATTCCCAGCTGCGTGCACAAAGCCCGCTGGGCGCACAGAGCGATGCGCTGCGCCATTCCACGGACATCTAAATCAAACTGAGGCGATGACAGGAAAAGCGATCCCCCTCCTCAAACACCGACCTGTGGCTGTAAAATAAAAATATTCCAGCGACCATGAGAGCAGCTGATGCAGGCTGGGATTCCTGATCCCGCTCCCTGTTCAGGTCCGGCCGGGAGAAACTGGGATCCGTCTGACTTAATCAAGCCAAACACGTTTTGAGGCAGTTTAATCCAGACTAATCTGGGGTTTTAATAAACCAGTTTAAACCCTTTTCTTTATATTTTCCTTAAAAGTCAGTTTAATTGGCAGTTTTGTGAAATTTCATAACTTTTTATTTAAAGGGGCATTATGTAAAGTTTACTTCTTTTTTTAGCTCTACATCATGTCATGATGTTATTCCCTCATCAAAAAAACACCTGGAGTGTTGCTTTGATTCTTTCATGCATGTTTGAGAAGTCCTTGAATCTCCATGGCAACCATTCAACTACATAAAACGCCTGGTTGGACCTAGCTCCGCCTTCGAAGACAAAGCTCCTCCTCAGAGCTGCAGCCTCCTCCACTCGGCTCCAATGACTTCCTGAAGGCGGAGTTTCAGAAAGAGCAGGAGTTTCTTAAAGTGACAGCAGCCCAATTTCAAGGCGTTCAATTAGGAAGTCAAATTTCTATTAAGCCATAGATATATAGAGCTGTTTGGTTTTTTTATAACAGAATTTGATTGTGCTATAAAATGGTACCATGTGCCTGGAAAACACACAATACTGATCCTTGAATGAATATATTTAAACCTAAAAAACCTAAAAGCAGAGATGTAGGAAATGATCTACATCTCATTTATGACTTCCATGGCATGGAAATCATAAAATTACTTCCATGCCATGTAGTTGCACATTTGCACCCAAGAAACTCTTTGTCTGTTTTCAGTCCCGGTATCTGAAGGACAGCAGAGATCCACATCCACAGGCAACAGGTTAAAGTGCAGCAGGTGCATCTCTGAGGTCAGGATGTGAATAACATCTCGGGAATAGTCCTCACATCTGATCACATTTGTCACTCCGATTCTGAATAGAATGACGGACATTTCATATAAACTGAGACTAAGGAAGAGATCAAGAAAGAAAGAAAGAAAGAGAGATTTGACTTCTAAAAGTGAGGTCAGAGGTCTAATTTAAGTATTTCCTTTAAGTTTTAGGGGAAATTTGCTCTCAAGGAGACACCTCTCAGATTTCTCTGGAGTAGTAACAACAGTTTATTTTAAAAAATGACTCAAGAGACTAAAAAATGAAAATAAATATGAATTAATTTGAGACAAGAGTTGGATTAGATCCAGTCTGCTGAGTCACTTTCCATCTCTAAAGAGGTTTATTCACACATATACGGACTGTGTGTGGCTAACAGATGCTTCTTTTTAATCCGTTCACTTTTGTTTTTGCTTTTTATGCAGATAAATATGATCCTTCACTGGAGAACATTTCAACTTCTTCTTCCTCGTCTCCGATCAGGAGGTCGGTCCCTCATTACCAGTCCATGGATCTACTCCGGTAGCAGGTCATCTCCCAGATCTTCGTCTGCAAAGTCGTCATCATCCACCGGCTTCTTGGCCCCCGTCTTGGGTCTGTCCATCTGAGGCCCCAGCGGGTCCACGTACGACGCATCTGCACCCATGAGATCATGAATTTTATGAACCTTGAAATCGCTTTAAAACGACATGTCACAGTTTCACACAGTGTTCTGTATGAAGGGAGCGACCGAAGCTTTGAGGAAAACAAAGTGGCTCATCGTATTTTCCTGAATTAGATGGAAGCTGTATAGATTCCTCACCCAGCTCTTTTGGGTTGCTGGCTTCGTAGGGCTCATTGGAACCAGGAAGTGACCTCATCTTGGCGCTCAGACGCTCCCCCTTAGAGCTGCTGCTGCTGTGGCCGCTGTCTGCAGTGAACACACACATCCAGACACGCATCCTGAGTTATCAGCTTGATCAACTGTTAAAAAGGACTGAAACTTAAAAATCCCTCCCCTCCAGTTCAGCAGCTCCGTTTTAACGGCTGCGGTCAGAAGAGCCCCCGCTCCCCAAAAGGAAATCTGCATCACCGAATGATCTGGATTTACTGCTGCTCTGTGACCCGGGCTGCAGCTGCTCAACCACGTTTCCCTCTCAACTTTCCCACTGAATAAATTTAACATCTCACTATGAGAGTTTTTAAGCAGCAACACCAAACTGACTTCCTCACTGTGCGGAAGTAAACGCAGTGCTGCCATACTTTAAAAAAAAAAGAAAAAAAAAGTTAGGGTTGAAACGATTCATCGGATTAATCGTGATGAATCAATTATTGAAATAATTAAGTAACTTGGTAATCGATTCGTTGTCAACTGGAGTATCCAGACTCCAAAGAAAGCAAAAAAGATCTACTGAGTGAGTCAAACTGTACAAAACATTTATATACATTTAAGGTAAAACCTTTTGAAGTGCTCAACCCAAATCTTATGCGGTGTTTAGTTTTAGCTTCAACAGGATTGAAATTCAGTAAAAACAAGAAGAAAAAACAAACATAGAAACTCCTGTTGAGCACCTTCTGCCATCCAATAATCAATTAATCCAAAACATGATCAAGTGATCAGTCCTCAATAATGAGTATTGACCGTTTCACAAACTGATTGTAGGATTTTTTATTTCCTCCTTCAAGTGACAAAGCGTATGCTGAAGGAACGCTGTTATCGCATTTCAGGCAGTGAAAGGTTTACGCATATTTTAATGTATTTCTAATACTCCAAGAAAAAATACTTAAATGGTTAATTAAAAAATCTGCACTATCCGATTAATCGTCAAAACAGTCAACGGAATAATCAATTACTGAAACAATCATTAGTTACAGCCCAGAAAAACAGTTTTTATTTTCAGTGGCATAATTTAACACAATATAATCCAACATCTAATTAGAACAGACGTACTAAATGAAAGTAAAAAAAAAATAAATAAATCCTCAATTTAATAAAGAGTTGCTTTTATCAAACACTTTTTCACATCACCAAGTGCTGTAGCATGAAGCGTCACGTGACTGGACCGTACGGACAGAGGAACCTTTGACCTTTTCCTCTACACAATCTCTCTCCATATTGTCCAGGGTCCTCTCTTTGATTTCCTGCAGACGTTACATTTCTACGGCAGAAGGTTGAATTCATGTCTGGAGAATCATTTGGGATTTCACCGGCCCACATGTTTTAGCAGTCTGCTCGACGGGATTTCCCACAGATTCATCCAGGAGCGTCTCAGGCTGTAAAACTCAATCTCATCCTAATCCCACCACAACAAAACAATTCCAGTTAAACTCCAACTAGACTCCACGTATTAGCAGCTACGTTCTTGGAGCCGTTCCCTGACCTACGACAGTCAACACACTGAAACGTTGAATTCTCCGGATCATATTCCCACCAGAGAGAAACATGAAGTCATGGACTCCAGATCCCAACACGTTATTTTTAACTTCATAAAGTTAAAAACAGCCATTTTATCAAGCTGATAGATGTATTTCTAAACTGAACAAACATACTCGGGTCAAATGTTGCTGGGGTTTTTTTTTGTCTTTAATCAAGTGTGAGATTATGTCAGTGCAATAAAAATGAATTTATTTTTAAACCAGGGAAGCTAACAGGGAATGCTTCAGTACGTCTGAGTTTTGGGCTCAGAGGACAAACACGATCGGAGTCCAGAGGACAAACATCTGGCTGCCAGGTAGCCTTGGAAACCACAGACGACGACGTCTGAGAGCTGAAAAACAGGAAAGAGGCCCGATATTCCTCTCTCACTCACAATCCTAAATATCTCACACGAGGCCTCTCAAACTAACAGGCAACTGAAACTTCTGCTGGAAAATGTTGGGTTTTTTTTCCTCCTTTCTCGTTCTTGGAGCGACTGGGAAGCGTTTCTTTTGCTCAGAATATTCAGCAGGGACACAACAAGATGAAAACGGTCTGGTTTTCCCTTCTCACTCTCCTCTCTGAAATTACATAAGCAGACTTAAAAAGACAAGTCCAACTTTCTCGCATGATTTCCACAAATGAGAAAAATTACAAATAGCAGCGAATGTCTGTCGGAGATCGACACGATGAGAAAAAACACTGGATGAGTTCAGTATTAAGGCTGAAATTCTGTAGAAAAGGTTTTACATGTTTCATAAATTTGCGTTTTCAGTACAAACACTCCGTTCGGATTCAACTTCACGGCTTCCCGTCAGAAGATTTGCTTGCCAAGTTTTGACCAGAATCTTAAAACAAAGTTGGATCAAATGTTTTCCAAAGTCGCCCACGTCTGCTGTGTGAGTTTAAATTCACCACTCAGTACACTGTCAAATTTTTTGTATATTTAACAATGATAAAAAGTCAAATTGTGACAAGAAAAAAAATCCTATAAGACAATTTAAAGCTGTTGATTTGAAGTGAAAAAACAAATTAACTGGAGAAAACAATAGTTTGTATGTTTTTACATTCATTTTATAGGCTGTTTTAATGCTCATTTTAGGGAGACATTAAGTTTTTTTTACTGAAGTTAAAAGAAAAATTAGTTTTTTACAGTGGAACATTGACTCTGGCATAATGTTTTACCGTAAAATTATCGTAAAAACAAAACACCAACAGGTGTTATGCAGATGAATCTCTCAGCTATCCGTACGTACCTGAGTCCAACAGAGGACTGAACTGTTTAGGCTCAGGTTGAGGCTCTGAACAGCAGAGAGGAAGCGGAGAAAACAAGCCAAGGAAAAGGAAAAAAAGAGAATGAGGGGCAATTAAGAGTTATAGGGTGCTTTTGTTTAAACTCTTGCTACTCTTACCTGCTTTGGCATTTTCTGGTGCGGTGTAAGAGAATAACGAAAAGCATCAGATCTTTTATTTACATTAGTGAAATCAAGAAAGAAACCCTGAACATTTAAGACCGAATAAGTGCAAGGATTTATGCACTGGATCCAGTTACATGCTCTGGCTCTGCTACGCTATAAAAAGAGCAACAACAACAAAATATCAGGGTTTCTTAATCTACTCTATCCAAACACAGACACGTAATGGACATCCTGGCGGCAGCACACACATCATCAGCTGACAGCCAGTTGTATATTTATATGAGAACACCAGAGGATCCTGACGGAGCAGGACTTTCTCATGGCTACAGGCACTTCTAGTTTGTCTGGACTGCATTTAAAATAAAACCATGTGATGAAGCCAGGTTTCCAGTGTCTGAGCCAGTGCACACGTTTCTGTTTTTTTACGTGATGAGGGAGAGCTACATATGGGGCCTCGACTAACGATACCCGTAACGTCGGACTTCTTGGGAGAGGTGAGGACAGACGTGGAGATGATGGCTGCGGCGGACAGCAACAACAGAGGTGACAGAAAAGAAAGCAGAAAATGTCAGAGGAAAAAAGTGGGAATATTCTGATGTCAGAGAAAAAGAATAAAGACAACATCTTTATTTTTTATGCAGTTCATTAACACAAGTATGTAGAATTCTTCTCATGATGTTGTCTATAATTATAATAATAATAAAAAACACTTAGCACCATCTAGTGGTGAAGTTCAAGACTGCAATTAAATGGTCAAAAAAAGAGAGAAGTGCTTTAATGCTTCCGTTATGGATCCTACAGGTACGGAGGAAGATCACCGACACTGGAGCTATAAATAACTCAAACAGACACAAACGTATTCAAACTTCCTGTCCTCTCATCCAAACAGACATGATCTGTTTGGATCTGTTTCTACTATATCTGTCACAGCTATAATGAAATAAAAAAGTGAAAGACTTAAGAATGCTTGTTTGCTCTCAACACAAGTCGGCTGTGTGATAAAAACAAGCAAAAACAAGAACACTGAAAGTACAAAGCTGTTACTTTGTAATTTCTCGTGTTTTTTTTTTAAACCACATCACACAGAAGTAGATCTGAAAATCTACTCCTGCCATTTGGTAGTTTTATCTAAACATTGGGTCAAACACTGAATCGCTGATTAGAAAAGAGGCTAGAAGGCGGCCATTTTGAAAAAAAGCCATGAGCTGATCAGACTTCACTAAATCTCTTCCGCAAAATAAAATCTGAAACAGTAAAGATGGTGAAATGATGCTGCACTTGAAGACTGTTCACCAGGCGAACATTAGCATTTTACCTGCTAATGAGTTAGCATAAGGTGGAGCTAGCTACCAAACAACGTGTCAGTATGTCAAAATACACAGGCAAGGTTTTATAAAGTTTTGTGTACTGAATAGTGATCTTGCTGTTGGGGGTCGTTTGTTTCTTCAATATAAGTTTAGTTACACAAAAAAATGTTTTAGTCTCTTAATTCAGAACAAAAACAAAATCATAAATTTGATCCCAAATTTAGATTTTGTTCAGTTTTCCAAGTTATGACTTACTCTTTCAACGCCGCTCTTCGGTCAGCTTCACATCAAACCTTTGTCTCTTTAACTCATTTGTTGGATTGAAAACTCAACCCAGTCACTGATCCAAACCCAGAAACCAAACCCAGAACCAGATCCGCCTGTACTTGAACCAGGACTGGGTTAGCAAAAATAACTCAGTTGGGATTGTTTTGAATCCAAACAGAGTCATCATTATTAAAAAAAAAGTAAATACATAAAACATATACTCCAAAATCCAAATCTTTATATAAATAAAACAATTTGTCAAAGCCTTTTAATTGAGCCTTCATCTAGAAATAAGCCAAACTCCAGATAAAAGTCTAAACTGGTAAATAAGGTTAATTTTTAGGTCAAAGCTGGTTACCGTACAGAGGTTCAGGTGGAAATAATGGACATTTTAAACGTTTTCAATGCAGGGGCAGCAAGAACGACTTACACTCACCAGCACTCCCTGTGCTGCCCTCCCTGCGACCTCTGGCGCTGTTCTCTCGGCCCGACTTCACCCTCTGCCAAGAGAACGAGGGAGATTTCAGGCAAAACACTAGCAGATCTAAACAATTCAAACAGCTCCTGAAAGTTACTGTGGACATTAGATATTTGAAACCAGGTGAATTTCCAAGTCAGATGTTGAAACAGAAATATTTGCCTGACATTCACAGGTTCTGTTGAATGAATGGGTTTCCAGAGTTTTCACCGCTACTGAATCTTCTCACCAACCAATCAAGTCAGTCAGTCAAGTTTTATATTTATAGCCCATTTAAGCAACAAGCAGTTCAAAGTGCTGTACTTCAGAAAAACATAAAAAGGCGTCATCATGGTCCAGCAACCATTCATTTTGTCGAGTGCAGTACACACTGATGGTTATTCCTTAATGTTAATAAAAACAAATGTCCTGTGAGTACATACAAATACTACTGGTTATTATTCTTTATTCTTTTGGCAAAGTAGCGCAAGCTATCAGATGTTTTCCTCCACCATGCCTTGCAGCGATTTGTGAGATTAAGAAACCAAACTTTCCAGCTCCGTTTGTCACTCTCAGTCTGTTTTCTCCAGTCCGGCTGAATCCCAGATTTAGGACCAGCTGGTCGCGGTTTGATAAATTCATCCTCCTGAAGCACTCCTGGCTCTGCTCACGGTCTCTGCAGCAGCATAACTGTTAGCACAGCGATGGAACATCGGATCGTATTCCCTCTCGGTATTTGATTAAGAACTGAATGGAGAGAAGATCGTAAATATCGCATCTATGAAGACAGACGTGAACGTTCTCCTGGATCCCGGAGCTGAACGGTGATTCCCAGGACGTTTCCAAGCAGCTGAGTAATGTTTCTGTTGCTGTTCTGTGAAGGCTTCATGGTTTTGTTTTTTCTTAGAGAACATTAATTAATGAACAAATAGTATCGTGAAGACCAGCCAAACACAGCAGGATAGGAAAAAAACAGTCAAGAAGTTCAATGTGGCGTCGAGTTTGAAACCAATCAGATCCTAAAAGAACAAATCGCAGTTTGGGGGTTGCAACACGACAAAATGTGACAAAGTTCAAAGGATGTGAATAATAACAACGCTCATGTTTCAGGTGGCACTGATCAAACGTTACATAAACTGAGCCATCCACTCAGTTACTGACAGCCAGAGATGAGACAGCTGTGAAGCATCTGCTCCTCTGTCGACACAATCGGATCAACAGAGAAGAGGATCATCTGGTTTCCACTTGGTTCTGAAGCTGCAGATACCAACATCCCGTTTTGGAGCAATAAGAACACGGAGCATGTTTTCAATCAGCACGCTGCGAGGGTTTGAAAAGACACCGAGACGTGATGATGATGTGATTAATGAGACGGCATCCTGTGTTGATGCACAGCTTTCCTGTGCATCAACACAGGAAAGCTTTTACTCTCAGGCTACGGTGCTAACATGGTCAAAACTCCAACACAGAGTAATGTGGATAAACGTTTGTTTTAGTCTTCCCTACAACCAAATCTCTGGTTAAATCCTACTAAGAATAAAAAAAAAAACAAATATCTACCCAAACTCTTTACTCACTAAGTTACCACGCCTTGGAAAAGCACTTGTACCCTTTGAATTTAGTCACACTCAAACCACAATTGTCAATGTTTTTTATTGAATTTTACTATTGCACAACTATATAGTGAAAGGAAAATTTTGCACATATTCTAACTTTTTTTACAACAATAAAATCTGAACAGTGTGGTGCATGCTTTGCCCCTCTGAGTCAGTGCTTTGTGAAGCCACTTTTCACTGTTGTTGCAGCTGCAAGTCTTTTGGTGTGAGTCTTTACAAGCTTAAAACAATAGTTCAAAGTTCAGGCAGGATGGATGGAGAACATCTGCAAACATCAGTTTTAGTTACAGAATCTCAAATGAATTTAGACTCTGGGTGTTTCCAACACATGAACATGCGTTGATCAAATTGTTTTTAGGACTGAGGTATTTGGCGCCAACTTCTCATCAGCATGGACAAAACACCCCCACAGCATGATGCTGCCACCGTGGTGATTAATGTTCTCCTCATATATCTCTATGTGGGCTTTAGTTGTGCCAGACTCATTCTGTTTTCAGATGATGGACTGAACAAGAGCTCTGTGAGATGTTCAACTGTGTTCAGGAGTTTGTGTTCAAAAAATATAATTTTCCTTACATTTTAAAGTTAGTCTCAACTTGTGTGTTGGGGAAATTGTATATAATTCCAATATTGTACATTGAAAAAAGTAAGTTTCCGAATGAAAAAATCACTTCTTTTGACCATTAAAAGAGATCAAACTTTGTGCTCTAAAAGTTTCATCCCAAAAAACAGGAGTCAGAGTCAGGGCTTTAAATGAATAATAATAGTGATAAAAAACAGTAAATATTCCAATACAAGTGTAGAAAACTGTGGTTCATCTTAGCAGAACGCATCGATTTTCACAGCTATTTNCACACACACACGCACACGCACACACACACACACACACACACAGTCGTGTTTTCATCACTTGTGGGGACTTCACATTGACTTCCATTAATTTCTACAGTCTAACCTTTACCACAACCCTAACCCTATCCATTACATACCTAACCCTTAACCTTAACCTTTACCCTAAACCTAACCACTAACCAAAAACAACAATTTCCCGCATGGGGACCAAGAAAATGTCCCCACAAGGACTAATGGTCCCCATAACCTCACATTGTAGACAGAAATAGGTTCCCATAAGGATATAAAAACCTGACACACACACACACACGCACACACACACCTACACACACGCACACACACACACACACACACACACACACACACCTGCTCTCTGATTTCCTTCATCTTCTCCGCCTTCTTCAGCTTGGTGGCGTATTCTTGGACTTCCTTCAGCCCCATGTCTGTCGACAGCCTCACCAGGAAGCGCAGGCCTGAACACGAGCACAGAAGTTATTTTCATTTTCTTCACAATGTTGAAGAATTTGCTTGTACTACTGAAGATTATGACACAAAGCAAAACAGCAGCGTACACTCCACGTTTTCTGGAAACCTTCGATGGATCTCTTTGTAGGTTTCCAGAGCTTTCTGGTAGTTTCCTGGATAAAAGGGTGTAAAAAAGACAAACATGTTAGTAAACATTTGATTGATAACTTTCCAAACTGACTTTGTTGGATTATTAGTTTTATTCTCACCACTTCTTCTGTAACAGCTCGCCACTATTAGCTGCCACTTCACAAAGTTTGGCCTGTGGGACACGGCAGATGAGGATCCATGGCTTTCATGTGAGCAAAATTTATTTAAAAATGTATATTATCATGTTATTTATCGTGTCGCTTTATTTTGAAGCATGTCTTATTTAGCTAAAATAGTAAGCGGTGAAATTGAAACAGTTGTGTCAGGTCTAGGGCTAGACTGGCTGAAAAATACACATACAATAAAAGTGTTTCATATCAGTCAATGTCAATAATCGTCAATATTAATAATTATTTAGTTTTTTTGTTTTAAATATCTGAAATACTGCCAAAATGGTGACACAACCTTTCCTGTTTCATGCACAGTTTTCACTCCACGCCATATTTTTCAGCAGCTTCGCGGCACGATGGCGAAACATGAAACTGCTGCTGCGCAAGTTACTCCACGGGTTGTTGCTAGGTAACCAAAGAGTGAGTGAGTTAGTTGATGTCACAAGGCTAGTTTATCTGGCAATGAGAGATTGAGCAGTTAAACTCTTTCCTCTTCCTACATCCCCCAGAATGCTGTGCAGTGAATATCGATTTTGATCACGTATCTATCGCGAGACGTAAATAGTTTTCTATACAGATCATCTTCCAAATATATTGACTCACTGTATGAGCGTCGCTCGTTCAAAGTACTGGATGGCCTTCTCACAGAACTGGGTCTCGATGTAGTAAGCCCCGAGCCACTCGATCACGTCGATGTTGGAGGGAAAGTACCTGAAAGACTGAGCAGCACCTCAACAGATTAACAGCAATTAACGACCTGAAAAGTCAGGATTGATCTTTCACCGTGTTGAGAGAGAAGCAGCTCCTCTCTCACCTCACTGTAGTACTGGAAAGCCTGGGACTTGTCCCCCTCGTCGTCGTGCAGCTTCCCCAGTTTGGCCAGTACATGTGGATCTGTGGGGGTGACGCCGATGACCTGCATCAGCCACTCGATGGCCTGCTGAGGGTCTCCGAGCTGCTCGTAGCTGAAACCAACATGTCAAGGGCCGACAGACGCTTACATGACGTCACAGATGTAATTTTAAGTGTCCAAACCAGGTGCAGACACAGAAGCTGTTTTGTTTACAACTATGAGGAAACACTTTCCCTCGTTGGACCTCACAGGTTTCACGGTGGATACAGGTGAGCCAGCTGGTACATGACCTCAGCGCTGTTCCTCAGAATTGAATGAAGCTTCAGGAAGCAGTCCAGGCCCTCCTCCAATCTGTTCATTATCTTATAGGACAAACCTGCAGGAGGTAAATAACAAAAATGGCTAAAAGTTATTTATTATTTGATATAAATACCAGGGACGTTCCGATTAATCAGTTTGACCGAAACAGGGCTGACTATAATATTATATAAACACATTTTATACAATATTCTAAAACATAAAAAACAATTTGATTCATTTTAGTTAAAAAAAAATATTTTTGCCCTAGAGGCCTTTATTTTGAAAGTATCCAGGAAGGAAGGGGCTTGAAAGGAGGCAGAAAATACATGCCTTAAAGGTATCTAGTTCAAGTCTCCTTTAAATAAGAAAATAAATGTTTCATTGTTATATTTAGTGACTTTTCAAACAAATAAAAAAATTGGTTTTGGCCAAAGTCGGAATCAGCAGGTCAGATTTGTTTTTTAAATCGGGGATCAGACAGAAAACTGCAATCAGTGCACCCCTAAATAATATCATATTTACTGTGATTTTATGGCAGATGTTTTGACAGTGGTCAGCTTTTAAGAAATAGTAATGTCTTTACTAACAAACAGGTGGACAAACACATGGATGGATGGAACATTTTCCGTATAAAATAGTGAATATAGTTTAGAAAAACCAATATTTTTAAATACCCTTTTCATTTTCCTTACTCATCCAAATTTGGTGGATAAAAAGATGATTCCATAATTTCCAGATTGTGTAGGAACCATGCAAAGGAACCTAATTTCCAACTGTTATTAATATTTCAGTAACAACAGACCAAACTAAATTAGCTTGCTTTGTACCCAGGTTATAGAGGGCCTCGGTGCAGGAGGAGTCGTTCCTCAGCGCCTCTTTGTAGAACTCAGCTGCCTTTTCGTAGTCCTTTTTGACAAACACCGTGTTGCCCTTGTTGATAAGTGCGGCGGGATTGTAGCGATCAGCGTTCATAGCGAGGTCAGCGTATCGGTCAGCCTGATCATAGTCCTTCTCCTGCAAAATATTAAAGAAAAAAGGTGAAAAACAAAAACTGAGACTCTTATTCATCACTTCTGCATTACCATTTTTGGTTTTCAACACTGACCGCATCTAGATCCATCATTTCATTTAACATTCCAGTATTTAAGTACAGACATGTTGTTTTAATGAAGCTAAGAGAGTCTTACCAGGAAATAGAGGAAAGAAAGGTTGGTGGCTGCAGCGCTTTTTACTCTGCTGTCCTTCTTCTCGAACGTTTTCAGAGTTTCCACTGCCTGTTCACACGTGAAAACTAAACGTTAGGAGCGCACAGCTTTGTGTGAGTCTCTTGTGTCCAGAAGAAAGTTCTTTCTTCCTATGACGTCCAGAGTCAAAAGTATTGAAAGTATCAAATTAACACCACACACACACACACACACACACACACACACACACACACACACAATCATGTATTAAATTGAGACTTTACATGATAAACCAACACACAGACAGTAAATTATGGTGAACTGTCAAAATAATTTAAGAATTTTCTTACAAATAGAAATAATGGTGGCTGCATTACCGTCACTCTGATAAATAAAATCCAGTCCAACCAATTACTTTCAATAATCAATTATTAAATGGAATCCATCCATCATTAATCATCCCATCTGATTGAACTTGAGTGCATTTACCAAGAAGAAGCGTTAAGAAATGTCATCTGTAGATGTGTGAAGATGGTTGCAGCAAATCCAAACCTCTTTAAGATCACTGCAAAATGTTGCCTCATAGTGGATGAATATATAAATGCATGCCACACTTTAAGAGATTAATAGGGGGAAACATTATACACAGTGATGTGTTGGTCTATCACATAAAAAATCACAATAAATAAAAAAAAAGAGGTAAGAGGTTGTAATGTGGCAAAACGAGGAACGGTAAACAAGCTGACTACAGGCTGCCTCTCCTGGCTGACAGAAGAACTTACAAAAAGTTAAAATCACAATTATTTACACTTTTTAAATTAAATAATTTAGTACAAAAGTGTTTCAGGTCTTAAAAACATGTAAATATTAAAACATTATTACTTTATTGGAGACTTTCAAAGCATCCAAGTTCTTTGATTTTTAAAAAAGAACTAAAAATTCAAAGACGTCTGAAAGGTTTGACCCGTTTCAAATGATTCCCTGTCCCAGTGGCTTGGCATCACACTTCAACTACATTATATACATGTCAAAGTAGAACCTGAGAGTGCAAAAGTGAGCATTTTTTGACAAATTTCCAGCTGGGCTGCAGCTGCAGAGACGTTACAGGTTATGAAAGCAGCATGAAGGAGTCACGTTCAGGCATCAGATAAAGTCTGGCAACACAAATGGCAAAACTGATGCAGTCACAGTAATGCAGCTGGACGCTGGTGCTGCTCAGTGTCCTCAAACACATAATGCTACCCAAACAGCCGCCCTCCTGTCAAGGCTGGACTGTCAGGCTGCACCTCCATCTTACTTTTTAAATTAAGCAATAGTTTCCTTTCCATTCATAGATTTTTGCCAACAGCTCTGTGACTTATAAAAAAACCACTGCCTCTCCAACTCGTCCTGGCAGAGCCTTTTTTTGGACACTCGTATGTAGAGTAAAAAATATAAATAAAAAAAATAAAAAAAAGACACGATCTAGGTGTGATCATGGAAACGAAAAGCAAACATACCTCAACCTTAGCCACAGAGATGGGAGGTAAATGGGACAAAAGTAGGAGAGAAGGGAGGACAATGAGAAGTGCAATGGTGTAAATGATGGCATGCTGTAACCATGACGACTCACATTCATACAGTGATTAGATGATGCAATAAACATTACTCTTTATATGAAACTCAAATCGTTCATATACACTAAAAAATGAAGGCAAATTCTTAACTTAATCTTGCAAAGTTGTAATTTACTCTCACACCTGGTAAAATGTCCTAAACAAAACCTTAAAATAATTCGTCTTTTATCGCAGCACCATATACAAACACAGAAACATTTACAAAAATCAAACCGGTTTGAGAAAAAAAAAATATTATAAAAGTTTCACGTTTAGGAAAATGTTTTTTACAGAAGCAACAAGACCCAATCCCTCTCTGTTCTACTTGAAAATTAGGCTGCATTAGGATTTAACAGCAGGGATAATAATTATTCAGTCATTTAACAATGACAGCTTTTTCCTCCCCACACTGAGTCAAATGAAAAAAGATTAAGACTTGTTTTTTTTTCCTTAAAATGTTCAGTGTGAATCTCTGTGACTGCAATAAAACACAGATTTTATTTAAGGACATTTTTACACATCTTAACCAGGATGCATACAGAAATCTGCATGCATCCCACACAGGCATCAAAAATGACTTTTCCCAGTACAACTTCCAAGCTGAAGTGCACAAACTACAAAGACCAGAGGATTGAGAACTGAAACCTGGTGTTATCCTCAGGACACACTCACCTGATTGAAGTCCTTCTGCCTGAGGTAAGTGATGGCTTTGTTGATCTCCAGATCATTGGCTAGCTCGACATACTGCGAGCACTTCACCATGTCAACACACCTTAGAAAACATCAAGACGCTATTTACGGAACATGTTGGAAACCTTTTTAGTGACAAAAACACCCAAATGGATAGATATTAAACCGCTAAGTGGCAAGTAAATTCAATGAAACTAAATTTCTAAATAATTTCGATTTTTCTGGGGACTAAATTTCTTGACCGTAGGATGATAAATGAACTACAGCAACAAACCAGTCAAAGCCGCTAGCAAAGGAAGTCTCAATAGCCGGAGCAATGAGCTTGGCTGCAGTCATGATGTACTTCTCAGCCAGGACTTTCCTACAAGCAGAAACAAAAACAAAGTACAGACAACTTAAAGGATTAAAGGACTTAAAGGACGATGTTCTGGTGCTGAGGATGAGTGGTGTGCTCAGTTCCTCTTACAGATCCCTCTCCATCTGGTGAAGCTTGTCGTTTTTAATGGCCTCAATGACCATGTTTGAACTGGGGTCATCCTGGAAAAGGTCAAACACACAACATGAAGTCAAACAAAAGCGATTAACGCTTTAATAACACAGAAAACAATGCATATCTACTAAAATCTCAATCTCAATAGGAAATAACAGCGAATGTGCAAATATAAGGCTTGAGTTCAGTCATTATTTTTTCAACCAAAAACTTCACAGTTGGATTTTATGCAATAAATAAACATAGAGCAGTGAAGGCTGCAACGTGGACAACAAAGTATGTATTAATTAGAGGTTGCTTTATTACAAAAAGAAAAAAAACATTAAATCCTGGAAATTATCCAGGTTACACCATCCGCACATTGTAACATGGTAATGGTGGCATCATGCTGTGTGGATGGTTTTCTTCAGAAAAGCTGATTTGACATCATAGGAAGATAAATGAAGCTAAACACGCCAGAAATTTTGAAAGAAAACTTGTTAGAAGCAGCAACTTGAAGCTCGGTGGAGTTCCACCTTTCTACATAGCAACCCTGCTGCAATGGCTTGTGGGTTAGATGTGCCGGAACGACACAATCAACCATGGAAGCTGACATTCATAGACTTTGTCTATTCAATCTGAATGAGGTGAAGCTAACTTACAAAGAACAAAGTAGGAGAAAGTTTCAGTCTCTGGATATTCGAAGCAGTTTGAGACATTTTACAAAAAAAAACTAAACTAGTTACAGCAAAAGATGGTTCTACTCAGAGGGGCTGAGCATAGCATACATTTTTATTTCTAAAAGAAGCTTCAAACCATATATAATTTTCCTTCCACACTGTCCAAAAATCCCAATAAAATAGAATAAAATGTAGGGTTTCCCCCAGTGTCACACACTGCCCACTGCGTTTTAGCAGGTTTGAACACATTTCTGTAAATTTGTGCTGTACAATGAGCCACACTTTGTACTTTTACAAGCATTTCTGTTACTTACACTGGCTGGAATGTACTTATCTTCATCATCAATGCCCAGCGGGACAGAGATGAGCTTCTGAAAGGCCTTCTTCATCCTCTCTCTGTCTCCGATGGCGTAGTAGCACAGGATAAGGTTGAAGCCGGTCTTGATGTTGGGACTCTCGGCCATGATGTGTTCGAAGGACGTTATGGCGTCCGAGTACTGGCCCAGGCGGACAAACACCACTCCGATATTCTGCATGATCTTGATCCTCAGCTCCTTGTGATTGTTGGAGATCTGATCCAGCGCCATGCGGTAGAACTTGATCGCTTTAGGGTAGTTCTTCTGTTTGAAGTAGATGTTGGCCATGTTGACTTTGAGGCGGCCTAGAGGAAGGGAAAATTCAGATTGATTTATTTTTTCCCCCATTTGAATTATCTAGGTATTTGGACGAGTCCATAATTGTAATCCTAGAGTTTCAGAGTCTTGGGAACATAATCATGCCCACAGCATCACAAAACCTCCATCGTACTTAGCAGTGGGAGTGTTGTGACACAGAAATGCTCAATATTTCTTTATTTTTTAAAGAACTAGTTCCACAAAGTGAAAACCTTGTATTTTTTCCACTTATAGCAAGATATTTCCCCCCATGTTATGAGTGAAACAATCTTCCAGTGGAACAAGAACTTTTTCATCAATATTAAGGAATTACGAACTTAAATCAATCTCCTGTGTCTTGTTGATAACTTACTTGTAAATTAGTTTTGTTTAATTTCAAATGTACTAAGACATTTAGCACTAGAAATCAGATCAAAAGATTTTAGTGTTTTTGCAGGGTAGTAAAGAGAAAGTGCAGGAAAGAGTGGATGTCAGAGCATTTGGAGTAAAAAGTCAGTTCAAGGCAACTGCTGTGGAAAAATGTAGTCACGGAGAAAGGGAAGAGAGTTGGCTTAAAACCCGACAGCCCGAGTTCAGATAGCAGCAGCATCAAGCAATACAAATGAAAAATTAAGACTGTTTGGGTTTTTTTTTTATCTTTTTGGTTTAAAGTGTTTGAAGAGCATCACTTTAGAGCGGAGCTGCCATGTGGGAGAACACGTACGCCGATCCGCTTACCTGCGTTAGTGAACATCTTGTTTTTCACGATGACGTGGTAGCTGTTCAGAGCCTCCGGGTACATTTCATTGTTCGCATACTGGTTGGCAAGGTTGAGCAAAACCTGGTAATGACAGAATCAACACATCCTTAGGAGAGGAGTAAACTCATTTCATTAGCCTATAAATCACAACACTGTTTAAGAGGGGAAAAAAACTTAAGATTACAGCTTTTCTCTGCTCATACTGGCTGTGTAGCTGAGTCGAAATGCTTTCTGCCACGGTAGCCATATTTGATCCCTGTTTTATTACCTCTCCCTACAATGTGACAAGAAATCAGTACAGTCAAATATAGAAGCATCAGCAATCAAAAGACTAAAACCTGCAAGCACGTAGCTTCAATATTAGCAACACAATCAAATAATCTGGCATTATTTTCTGACAAAAAAAAATGGAAAGAAGCTCAGACACATCACATGAGGGATTCTGTAAATAAGGACTGTCAAACTGACTAATGTGGGACGATATCAAAACTGCGGACGAGTACAGCCTTTACTCACAGAGTAGGTGAGGTCTAAGTTGATGTGCTCAGTGTTGCCAGACGCTTCCCTCTGTCTGATCAGCGCTCGCTCTTTCCTCCCTGCCTCTTTGGCTTTTTCAAGAGCCTGCAGAAACACAATCCAGACGTACACATGTACACTGATCGGCAGAAAAGGGAGCTGAGTGACTGAAGTTAGCAGAAGGAAAAGGAAATAAAACTAGCCAATCAATCAGAGAGCATCTGCCAACAAGGAGAAGTTACTTTGGAGAAAGTCAAATAGCAAACAGGTATTTTCAACCTCAATAAGAAGTGTATTTTAATCTGAAAATGTTTAAAATTGTTATGGTTAAAACTGTTGGTGATTTTCAGAAACAGTTTGTCTTTTGTTTTATACATGAATTGTTGGAGTTATAAATTATGTTTATTTTAGTTTGTTCCTTCGGTCAATTTGTACTGAAGCAGATTTTAGAGACAGGTTTGGTAATTGGAAACTGTATTGTCATAATTATCAAAATCTTCTTATACAGAAATAAAAAAGACACAGGGTGATTTTTTTTATCGTCCAGCTCAAATTGACCGACACATTTGATGTGTATCAATGATTTTGATGGAGTCACTCCTACAGTCAACTCTGTAGATGAATGCATGATGTTTTCATGACTTTTTGTGTTTTTATGATGTAAAGCACTGAAATGTGCTATGCAAATAAACTTGATTGATTGATTCAAAGAGCACCAGAAATGGGAATTAACCACATTCTGGAGAGTTTTGTTACAACTGACCCAAAATGTGATATAAATTTTAAAACTTCAGTCCACCTGGCTGAGCCAGCCAATGTGGGCTGTTGTGGGTCTTTCCAGCGTCTCATTTTCTCTTTCGCTCTGTGTCACTAAATGAGCTTTTAGTTGAACAGTATTAATGTTATGTTGAGAATCAGATCTGGGGTCTGACCAGCTGCAAGGCTCCTATGCTCTGTGCTATGCAGCTCTCCTCTATCAGGTCATTCACTTTCTTCTCCAGGATCTTGATCTTCTCTTCCGCCCTGCAACAACCACAAGACAGAAAAACACTAAATATGAATCTTTCTTCAGTGCTTTCACAAGAACACACATCCTCTCTTTTTTTAATAAAATCATGACTTGTTACACAACATTCACAAATATTTTGGACTTGCTGGATGGCATACCTAGAAAACTACAAAAACTATAAGTTTTGTTGCAAATCATTCCTTAGGGCTGCACAATATACTGTGCAGCAGAGGTGGGCGAAACGGACTTAAAGTTTTTTCGTGGTGTTAATTTGATAATGATAACAGTGACAATAAAAACTATGTATTACTTTTTTTACATGAAGAAGTGTGATTTGAGTCACCAAACTGCATTTAATCATATTTTTAAATATACTGATGTGTAATAATGCCGTTATTTAACAAACAGTGGAGAAAATAGTAAAACCAGCAATTCAGAAAGTTTTGTGTTTTTTTTAAACATCATTAATTTGAATTTATTTGACAGCAATACAACAAAGTCATTCTCATGATAATAAATTTATCGCGATAAATGATAAACGATATGATAAAGGCTCACCCTTATTAAGCAGAATCACAAGAGTAAAAAAAAGGATTTATCACAATGTGTATGATCAACACAGTATCTACCAAATATATCACAGATGCATGATTTTCCAAACCTTTTGCTCAGCGATAAAGTATTGTTGTAATATTCTACCTGTTTGTGAGACGTGAAGGGCGAAGTGATCTGTAACTGGGTTAACTGTGAAAACTATTCCACCCAGTGCGCAACTGTAAGCAGCGCTCAGTTTCACAAAGTGAGGTAACTCACGTGTCTTCATTCTTTGCTTCAAGTGGAGGCGCAGGCCCCTTGGACTGTCCCAGGGGGTCAAAGGTTGACCCTGGAAATGCAAATGATCTGTTTAAGTTTTTGTACATGGTCTTCTAAGCTTTGTCCATTCAATAAGACTCTTATTAACAGTAAAACAAATATCAATGTATACATTGGGTCATAAATAACAACACAGCAGAAAAAAGAAAATGTCTTTTGTGTTTAAACTTACCGCGCATCAGTGAGGATGAGTAGCCTGCAGCTCTGACAGCAGTCATCGGTCGGGCAGCGCCATCCTGTCAAATGAAACAGAACAGAATACACTTAAAATCAGAAAACACACTTTTGTTTTTGCAAACATTGGGCATGAGCTCAACACAACCATCCAGGATTTCTTCTATCAACACAAAATGTCTCTTTCTTTCAAATGCTGTTCATAAAACTGTCTAAATCTGGGTTAGTGACGTGAGACAAAGTAATAATAAACGTCATTTTCCCAGCCTTTTTTTTAGTTGTAAATGTGGATAAAATGAAAGTTTTATTTACAATGGAAAAATATGGCCACACTTAGTTGAGCTGTTTAAGGGATATTTGAAATCCACTGGAGTTTTTTTTATGTAAGACCATATTTAAGCCACTAGGTGTCACTTTTTTTCTGGTAAATTTTGTGTATAAAGCAAACAACTTTTGAGAGTAAGCTCAGCCTCAATATATGTAGCATGCCTTATTAAACCAGCTACTGAAGCTGATCAACAGTTACCAAATGAGCCCTGCAAATTTCTTATCACAAACAGACAAATGATACCCTGTGGAAAAAGTAGGATAGTAAATGACATGAAGTCTTGTACAGCAGCACTGAGGGCAGAAAGCAAGCAACACTCTCCTCTCACCTGGACAGCTCCAGTCATGGGTCTGCCCATTGATGAAGCCATGGGGATTCGGGACTGAGTGAGACAACACACACATAAAGAAATGTTAGCGCCCAACATGCTGACAGCAGACAGATAAATGATCTCATTTAATTAAAAAGTTCTGTGTTTGCACAGTGGGACCTAGAACATGTATGGAACTGTAAATTTAGAGTAACCCTTTACTCTCAGCTCTTTTCATGCACAGATTAAAAAAATAGAAGTTAAAAAACATTTGCTGAGCATTACGTATTATTACTACATGGTACTTACACCAAAAGATGAAACTAAAGGTCGACCTCCGATGGCGGTGCCTGGAAACTTCGCAGTCATCTAAATGGTTAAATACAACAATTTCTAAGATTATTAATGGATACACTATTAATTTAAATATTTGCATTGATACCCCCAAACTATTTGAATACTAAGTACTATATAAACAATTGTAATAGGATGCTAAAATAACCTTTTATTGTCATTGCATCGTCTAAAACTAGAACTTACACTAGAAAAATACAAACTACAATTTAACATTTACTAAGTGATGAAAAAAATAACAACAAACTCTTCCCCTCCCTGTTGCACAATTCTTGGCGCCTTGCTGTTAACCTGTAAGTCCTCCGTATTGAACATCACTTAAAGACCAGTTATTCATACTTCTTGCAGGTTCAGATTAGTTTCATTCAACCAAGAAGCTTGCTTGAGAGGAGACGAGAACTGTATGTCTCAAAAGACAATAAAAAATGTAAAAGGTGTATACATTTTTGGGGGGAAATTGTTTAGTTACATTTTCAACGTAATTGTCCATCAAAACATATTCACAGCCTCATTCAAAATCTGTGGAAAAGTGTTTTACAGCGAGCTAACCCTTCTTACAATTGCCGAGAAGCTTTTGGGCACGTTTTCACTGGGATTTTCGATTATTTATTTTTAGCGATGAGAGATTTACTATATTCTTCACTTATATTATTTCACACAAGACTGGAACTTGCAGAGGGCTCTTTAACCCATTAAGTTTCAATTCCCATTTCTGTGGGATTATTTTACTGTAGAGAAACTACAGCAAAATAAATAGGTAAAATAAGTAAGCTAAATTTTAATATAAGATAAGAATACTTTATTGGTGCCCTAAAGAGGGGAATTTTTTTTTTGTCCCAGCATAGTACACAATATAAATTTAAATAAATATTATTTAATATTAATGATTTAAATTAACTAAGTTAGTTTCATTAACTGACTTATTTTCAGTTACAAATTAAACTTTATGATTAATTACATGACTATTGTACATTTTGGCATAACTGCGCGAGCTGCAGTCTGTTCTCACCGGAGGTCTCCTTCCATGACTGGTCCTAACTGCCTGCTGGAAGCCCACATCGTTCTCCAATTCCTTAAAAAAGCCACAATATGTGTGATTATATATTATCAGTTATCAATTAACAATGTTTAGACCATGTAGTTTTACAGCTACATGTGTAGCACAATGTAGTAGCTTCATCACCGACGGCTGAAAATGTCGTCAACGCAGCTTAGAGTTGGGGTTTTACTCACCTCGGAGTCAAATGTGGGGTTATAGTCATTGTAACCCGAATAAAGGTCATCCTCCTCTACGGCTAGGTGGACATTTTCCATCTCTGTTTCGCAGGGAAACTCCGAGGTGAACAGAAAACGAGCAATTTATCTGTGGACAGTAACAGCATAAAGATTTTTTGTTGATGTTTTAGACTCCAGTCCCACAATTCAAAGCGCCATGGGCGGGGTCAAAGTCTTTTTTCGAAGTTTTGATTGGGTACTTAGACGTCAATCACTATGTTGACTTGATATGATTGGATAAAGATGAAGCAATTCGCTGGTTGCTAGGATACGTTGGGAAGCTACGACCTCACTCTGTTTTATTTAGCGTTCAATTGTGTATTTATTGATTTATATTAAGCCATAAAACGATAATATAATAAAATATCAAGTTAGTTATTTGATAATGACGTTTTACCCAAAAATATTACATCTTTTTAATATTGAATACTTTGCCGTAGTATGTTTGTCCATATGGGCTACCGTACACCTCAGACAGCGTGACTCCAGAGGGGCGGTGCAAGATTTTATGTAGTAACACAGTTACTTCGGTTCTGTTTTTGTACCACCATAATATCAAATAATGAGCACTTCTGAGTTGAAAACCATCACTGTGATCGGCAGGTGAGCAAACAGCAGAAACATCACAACAGCTCTAAAGTTCTGGTTCAGTTTGGATGTTATTCAGGTTGTGTCTGCATCTTCAGTTTATTGCTTTTTCACATAGTTTTAAATGCTTGCGTGTATCTTTTGCATGCCACTTTAAAAAATATATTTTGCGTCTCTTTGCAGCTAGAGTTGTTCGTGTTGTTATTTCAAACACGATTGCAGCAGTACTATAATCAATTTTCCGCCATGCTGACTACATGTCTGTATTCCGTGACCCCTTTAAGGATAGGCTTACATTTTAACCCATTTCTTGTACCCTGATCAGTATTTCTGTGCAGTCAGCTGAACGTGGTGGTCTTTTGAAGTGACCTTTCTCTTGACCTGTTACGTAAACACAAAGTCATGTTTAGCTGAAGAGTCAGCAGTTGCACTAAGCAAGAGGAAGCTTATAAAAGTTCACAGTTTGCATATAAATATAGTAAATATGGAGCGCTAAGATAGCCTTTTGTAAAATAAATAAATAAATAAATGATCACTTTTTGGTTCAAGTTCAGCATTTAGTCTTCTTCAGTTCATGTATCAATTTTGGTGACTCAGATGTGCCTGAAATAAAGTTCAGCTAGAAATTTTTTTTTTTTTTTTTTTTTTTTTTTTTTTTTTTACTGAGGCAGTACTTGTTTTTATATTTTTTTTTTTGGAAGAACTGGTCTAGGGCACTCAGATGAATTATTATACAGTTAGAGATTCTCAGAAGATCAGAAATTAGCAATCAGCAATTATTAAGTTAGACCAGGGGTCCCCAAACTTTTTCCTGCGAGGGCCACATAGCTGTTCCTTCCTCTGGTCGGGGGCCGGTCTTAGTTTTTGGAGAAAGAAACCTTAGAAAATTCTGGTCGATGGGGAGGGGGGGAGGTTGCGACGACACATTCGCGCTTTTAGATAGATTTTTACCCAGAATGCAAATGGAAAAAACCGTGAGTGAAACGGTGACTGGGACTGACTAGTATATATTCCATTGAGGGAAAGTTAGTTTCACATCTGCTCAAGCCCCCTGGTGGTTGAAGAAAAATCCACATATAAACCGGAAAATACAATATATGAAAAAAAACACTGAATGCTCTCTGGTATGAGGAGGCGGGCCGGATCCGGCATTGTTCAGGGGGCCGGACCAAATGACGTGGCGGGCCGGATCCGGCCCGCGGGCCGTAGTTTGGGGACCCCTGAGTTAGACATAAGAAGGTAAACAGAAGCTTACTATATGTTCAAGCAGTTAGTCTCAAGAATAAACAGTACTCACTATTCTTTAACTTCGCTGATACATCAATTTAAAGAAATGTAATCAAATGCAAGATTTTATAGCATAAAATTTCAATTCTTCTTTCCCTCACACTTCTTCTCTTCCTCCACGTGTTTAGCGGTCTGATCGGCCGCTCCTGGGCCATGGTGTTCATCAGTGGAGGCTACCAGGTAAAGATCTACGACAACCAACCAGGGCAGGCTGCAAAGGCTATCACGGAGATCAGGTGACTTACAAATGTGCATAGAATATGTTCGTCTTGTGAGGCTCTTTAAATCTTTGCTGCTAAAAGCCAACATTACATACAACGTAACAAAAGAGAGTAAGAAGAGATCTTAAATACTAGCAGTTACTATATGCAACATGTGAATTCTCTCTGTAGATTTCCTTTTTTCACATTAGATTATCCATTAAATAAACTATATTTTATATCCTTGTCGTTAGGCTGGAGAGCATTGAGAAATAGCTTAAATTTTTTAACAATTTCTCCAGGAAGTTCAACAGAAATGCTGCCTAGAGAGTTTGTTCTCATCGTCTCCGAAGCCCGTCTGGTTGTGTTGGAGGTTTTTGACATATTTCTTCGTGGGTTCAGGAAGCAGACGGAGGAGCTGGAAGAGGCCCACATGCTGAGGGGGGATCTCAGCGCCGCGCAGCAACTCGCCCTGCTCTCCTGCTACGAAGACTTGGCCCCAGCACTGGAGGGAGCCTTTTTCGTCCAGGTAACTCAAACAGACGAGTCTGAGTCCATTTCCTCAAAACCGAGGAGGAAATGCTGCGCCGATTTCAAACTGAATGTGATTGGACAGCGACAATATCTATTGTTTCAAGAAATTAGTGCCATCTTAATTTTACTTAAATAAACTGAGATCATTGAGTTCAGTGTAAAACATCCTGGCTCTTTAATTGCCTTGATTATACTGAAGGGGGCAGAATAGCACATTGTTTTCCTGCTCTTTATTCAATCAACTCAATACCCATTTAAAATTTAAAATGACTTGTGTGTATATATATATA